>NC_133814.1:13763418-13894913 GCF_043250625.1 Sebastes fasciatus
ACAACGGAGATGCTGAGGCCTGCAGACGAGCCCCAATGCCCATCCGCTTTCCTTTCCTGGAGAATTTCTATCCACCACCCATCCCCTCAGGTGTGTATTTAGGTGGTTATGTTTGTATGTGTGTGATTGTATTGACCATCTTTAATTACAGACGTAGGCAAAGTTGTTGGTACCCTTCCGTTAAAGAGAGAAAAACCCACAAAGGTCACTGAAATAACTTGAAACTGACAAAAGTAATAATAAATAAAAATTTACTGAAAATGAACTAATGAAAATCAGACATTGTTTTTGAATTATGGTTCAGCAGAATCATTTTAAAAAACAAACTAATGAAACTGGCCTGGACAAAAATGATAGTACCCGTAACTTAATATTTTGTTGCACAACCGTTTGAGGCAATCACTGCAATCAAGTGATTTCTGTAACTCTCAATGAGACTTCTGCACCTGTCGACAGGTATTTTGGCCCACTCCTCGTGAGCAAACTGCTCCAGCTGTCTCAGGTTTGAAGGGTGCCTTCTCCAGACTGCATGTTTCAGCTCCTTCCACAGATGTTCAATAGGATTTAGATCAGGGCTCATAGAAGGCCACTTCAGAATAGTCCAATGTTTTGTTCTTAGCCATTCTTGGGTGTTTTTAGCTGTGTTTTGGGTCATTATCCTGTTGGAGGACCCATGACCTGCAACTGAGACCAAGCTTTCTGACACTGGGCAGCACATTTCGCTCCAGAATGCCTTGATAGTCTTCAGATTTCATTGTACCCTGCACAGATTCAAGACACCCTGTGCCAGATGCAGCAAAGCAGCCCCAGAACATAACCGAGCCTCCTCCATGTTTCACATTAGGTACAGTGTTCTTTTCTTTGGATGCTTCATCTCTTCGTCTGTGAACATAGAGCTGATGTGACTTGCCAAAAAGCTCCAGTTTTGTCTCATCTATCCAAAGGACATTCTCCCAGAAGCTTTGTGGCTTGTCAATATGCATTTTGGCAAATTCCAGTCTCGCTTTTTTATGATTTGGCGTCCTCCTCGGTTGTCTTCCATTAAGTCCACTTTGGCTCAAACAGTGACGGATGGTGCGATCTGACACTGATGTACCTTGACCTTGGAGTTCACCTCTAATCTCTTTGGAAGTTGTTCTGGGCTCTTTGGTTACCATTCGTATTATCCGTCTCTTCGATTTGTCATAAATTTTCCTCTTGCGGCCACGTCCAGGGAGGTTGGCTACAGTCCCATGGACCTTAAACTTCTGAATAATATGTGCAGCTGTAGTCACAGGAACATCAAGCTGCTTGGAGATGGTCTTATAGCCTTTACCTTTAACATGAAGGTCTATAATGTTCTTTCTGATCTCCTGAGACAACTCTCTCCTTAGCTTTCTGTGGTCCATGTTCAGTGTGGTACACACCATGATACCAAACAGCACAGTGACTACTTTTCACCCTTTAAATAGGCAGACTGACTGATTACAAGTTTGAAGATACCTGTGATGCTATTTACAGGACACACCTTAGTTTAACATGTCCCTATGGTCACATTATTTTACATCTTTTCTAGGGGTACCATCATTTTTTGTCCAGGTCAGTTTCATTAGTTTGTTTTTTAAAATGATTCTGTTGAACCACAATTCAAAAACAATGTCTGATTTTCATTAGTTCATTTTCAGTAAATTTTTATTTATTATTACTTTTGTCAGTTTCAAGTTATTTCAGTGACCATTGTGGGTTTTTCTCTCTTTAACGGAAGGGTACCAACAACTTTGCCTACGTCTGTAAGTGCATCGTCAAGTGCACTTTGTGTCCACTAGTTTTTTCTAAAACTTAAGCTATCTTTTCCAAATACATCATCCATCTAGGTCTGACTGTCAGAACTCAAATCCAATTCCTGGAGGCATGTTTTCATTACAGTTTGTTTCTACCATCTTAAACAGGGTCAATAAACTAGTAACCCATAAACATTTCACGCAGTGCCAAAATGCCTAACCTGACCGACGGACAGGCTGTGTAAATGTCACGTAGGATTTAATAATTTACCCAGTAAAAATAGGGAGTAAGTTAAAGAATCTTGGGCTCCAGGCCCCTGCTGACCCACATCTATGGGGCTTATAGCAACTGATAACGCCTATTTAATGGCCTGATAACAGTGGAATCCAGTGGTCTTGGAGACCCGTGCTGCTCTTCCCCAGATTTTAAAGAACCTGAACAAACTGGAGCCCAAGACTCTTTAACTCCTTACTTTTACTGTAAATTATTAAATCCTACATCCCCTTGACATTTACATAGCCTGTCCGTTGGTCAGGTTAGGCATTTTGGCACTGAGTGAAATGTTTATGGTTTACTAGTTTATAGAAAAAAGCTGTAATGAAAACATTCCTCCAGGAATTGGATTTGAGATCTGACAGTCAGACCTAGATGGAGGATTTTTAATAGCCTGCCAACAGTCTAGTTGGCTGCCAAGACACAAGTATACAAGAAAAATAGTTGAAGTAAAAATGTATTATACTCTAAAATATACCGTAAACGAAAGAAAAGTGATTGGTTTCCAAATAATTGGATCCCACTCCCAGCTGTGTGTGAACTCTGCCCTTGTGTATATTTGGGGAGAACAGAGTTGGTCGTCACCCTTTTTACTTTCATTTGAATCCCTCAAAAACTGTATCCTTAATAGACTCCGTTTAAATGTGTAATAAAAGCATAACATGTCAGGCAGAAATGGAGTGACCTTACTCTCCTTAAGCTTATTCTAAAGATATGGTCTGTCAAATATGTCTTGTGCTCTTGTGACAACATTGAGGGTTGGTCCTATGTTATTTTAATGGGGAAAATAAAACATGGAGGCAATCTTAAGAATGAATTTAAAAAGTGAAATTTCATTGAAATACAACAACCTAAATCTCCTGCATCAAGAGAAAAATCATTCCCTTAAGTGCATTTTTTATTCTTATATAATAATACTCAACTCATCCTTATGTCAGTCACTCACTATCAGTCACATGTGACAACCAACCCCAAAGAGAACGTGACAAGCATCCCCAACTGGGATTTTTTGCTAGCGACTAAGCTAACAACCACATGTAGCCTAGAAAAAATCTAAACTCTAGCTAAACACATGGTGTTAAAGCCTAAAAGAGAAACAGAAGAGCTGGATATTTACATTTTGGCATGTAAAACATTAAAAGTCCTCTCACCTAATGTCAAGTGTCTTTACTCTTGAAATGACCCTGTAGGTGACCTCTGACCCCAATTCTGAAAATTTCAGTACCAACATTTTTTAACAGCGCCCTCTAGGGAGCAAGATCTAATGAACTGAATCTGTATACTCCAACGCTCTGAAGAAGGCTCCTTGCTGAAACGCATAAGCGTATGTCTATTGTGATGTGAGCCAATTAAACAAGTGAAATGCTAGTATTTTGTCCTCCTTGATGGATGCTTATTGGATTTTTGGTCCCATTGGTGAAGTGCAACCTCCTGTACCAAAACATACCATAGGACAAGTCTGTACAAACAGTTAAAACAGGATGATAAAATGAATCAAAGTCCAGCAATAACAATAAGCAGGGAATCTAAAAGTCCAATTAAAAAGAGGGGAATTAATGTTCAACCACTGGCCGTCCACCCGTGTTGTGGCCGGACTCCTTGCCAGGGTTGTGTCTAGAAGGTAACAGGTGTTCTGTAATTGTGAAACTCTCGCAAGATGGTTAAGGTTCGGCATTGACATCGAATAGTTAAAGTTAGGATAGGGCGTCGGGCAGCGAGTCTTGCAAGAGTTTTTTGCAATTTCAGGGTTACCTTCTAGACACGACCATGTGCAAAATGCAGGCGAGGCAATATTTGAACTGAAAAAGTCCACCCGAATGCGAAGATGTGAATTTGCTTCGATACAGGAAGCACATTTTTTTCACCCCTTAGATCGCATAGAATGGAAGTGAACGGGAGGCGAATGTTAATTTTGCACGGGTGAGCGTGCCTTTCTGCAGCTGCAGGGAGTTTCTGATTGCACGAGTCAAAGGGCAGAGTGAGCTCTAAAATATATACCTGGTTTAAAAATCATCCATTCTTAAAACATGCAATAAACAAATAAAAACTATCAAAGACAAAAAGAAAACCACCTCCTGAGTTGGCTACCTTGCTAGATGCTTGACTATGCTAGTTGGCTAACTTTGTCTTTTTGTCTGGTGCTAGGAAGTTATTTTTCTGGAAATGGCGGCCTACGAGGGTTGATGGTAGCAACTTAGACTTTAAGAAAAAGCTAATATGACATTTTCAGAAATATGTTTGTTAATTAATATCTTGTTAATCAGTTGACGGTCATAAAGCAGCTGTAGTCCATCTCTGTGCATTAGTGGGACTTACACATAAGCATTACATGGAATCTGAAATAGTATGTAAAAGTGTGTTTCAACTCTTTCATATATCCTCTCTCCTGAACTTCTTTCAGGTCTTGATCTTCTGAAGACCATGGATCCTCCAAGAATTATCAAGACACATCTTGCTTTCCACTTGGTGCCTCCTGCATTTTGGGAAAACAAGTGCAAGGTAAGACTTAACTGAGTCAACTGAGAGCAAAATCCTGCAGTGAATTTTATTGCTACTGCCACATTAAGTTACCCATTGTCTGCATTGTTGTAAATCATTTTTATATGTCCCTCCTGATCGTGTGTACAGACTATCTACGTGGCACGCAACGCCAAAGACAACATGGTGAGCTACTACTACTTTGACCGTATGAATCTGACCGCGCCTGAGCCAGGACCCTGGGAGGGCTACATGCCCAAGTTCATGCGGGGAGAGTGTAAGTGGATTAAATCACATTCCTGAGTGTCATCTTACCTTCATTCAAACTGGTTATTTCTGTTTGCACAAAGCTTCTAACAGAACTGAACTACCACCACACTGGTACATTCACCCACTCCACCAGCCAGAAGCTCTCATGTATTTTAACAAATTTAAACATGTAAAAGAGGTGGATGACAAACCATGACACCTTAGAAGGTTTCCTTACCTCACTGTTTTTCCCTGTGAGAAACTTAGTATGCCTCAATGATCATGACAGGATTAGCAGCACCCTGCGAGGCTGCAGAGAGAAGGTGATGCCAATCAGAAGAAAATGTTCCTTCAGATCTACAAAAGAATTTCAACTGGTGTACTTTTATACTTACATTTCAATCCTGTTGCAAATGCTCAGGTATAGTATATCAAATGGTTGATATCAACCATATCCACTCTCTATTGAGGCAATTTTACTAAAGGCTAATCATTAGCTATTGCTTTGCAGATCAGAAAGAGATTAATAACATCTTTTGGGTTGCCAGATTGTGAAAAATCCCTTCAACTGGTATTTAACCTGCTGCAGCATCACACTTGTTTTGATTTTTGTAGTTCTTTAAAGGTGCTAAATACGATGTCCAGAGCATTAATATAGCTGCAAACAACTATTTGCTATGTAAAGATATAGATGAGTAATGCCTACCTGAGCAGAGAATGAAGTCACCTTCCCTCTGTGTGTGTTGTAATCAGAGCTTCTCCGTGCTTTGTTGACATCGCCGGGCCCGCCAGACATGCTTTTAGTGCATATGGGTGTGCCCCACTGCGTAACTCACGGCCGCCGCTCTGCACTGCTCTCATACGGCGGTTACAGCTGATAACGCCGTCCATACCGACTGCATCGTCGCAGAGGCGTAGCTCCCACCCTCTGGTTCCCCCCAGGTTAACACCGTTATCTCTGTCAGCACTGTCAGCGCTGTTAGCACCGTTAGCCGCGAGCTGCCCGGCTTAGCCGTCGCCATGTTGAGAGCCGTTGAGAGGCAATAGAAATGCTCCCAATCCTGTATTTAGCATCTTTAATTCATGGAACAAAATCTATTTATTAGCAACTTACTAACATGTGCAACTGTAGACCTATGCTGCAGACCTTGTTGCAAATTTGTAAAAAAAAAAAAAAAAAAAAAAAGATTTATTAATGACACAACCTGGCAACCCAAAAGCCAATGACTTATAATTGATATATAAAGATAAATATATTTATTAATATTATTAAAACATTTGTAACAACTTAAAACCTTCTACAGTACTGGGAGTAATATGAATATATATATATGAATTCTGTTTCTACAGTGGCATGGGGCTCCTGGTACGATCATGTGAAAGGTTACTGGCTGGAGAGAGAGAAGAAGAATATCCTTTACCTCTTCTATGAGGACATGAAAGAGGTACAGAGAACGTATGCACCTAGTATTACCAAAAGCATGTTGTACATACATACTCTTACCTCATATTTACTTCCCCAGAATCCTCGGCGTGAAGTGGAGCGCATCATGAGGTACCTGGACTTGTCGATCTCTGATGAGGTCATCAGCCAGATTGTGGAGCTCACGTCCTTCAAGATCATGAAGGAGAACCCGATGACCAACTACTCCTTCATGCCAGTACCTATGTTTGATCAGACCATCTCCCCCTTCATGAGAAAAGGTGCATCAGTCTGCTAAAAGATCCCCCGAAATGCTACACACTGTTCCTTTAAATCAACATTATAAGCTTCACAAAGACATTACACACTACTCTGTTATTGTATTGTGTCATATTTTGTCTTCTCCCTGTACTTCACATTATACAGTGTGGTGGCGCCCCCTAGAGGTTCCTGGATTTGCTAAATTTGCTCTTGTTTTTTTTTTAAGTTTATGAGAACTTTATGCTCAATATAGCTGAAATGATTAGTCGATTAGGCAGAAAATTATTCTGAAACAATTTTCTATTTATGGTTTTTCTTTATCTTGTAGTGGAGTAATTTGATTTTCTTTAATTTTGGATTATTTGTAGACATCAGCTTGGGACATTTCATAAACCAATTAATCAATTAATCGGGAAAATAATTGGCAGATTAATCGATAAGGAAAATATTCATTAGTTGCCCTACTGTTCAACAATAGATGCTTTTAGGGAAAGAACTTGCTTCTCAGTTATTTGCCAATCACAACATATAAAGTAATTGATTTATATATCTAACACTGTTGTATTCTCTCCTGTATCTTCTCTCTTTACAGGTATAGTAGGTGACTGGAGAAACCATTTCACACCCGAGCAAACAAAGACGTTTGATGAAGACTACAAAAAGCAAATGAAGGATGTCAACATACCATTCAGGACCAACATTTGACGAGCTAAATGCCAAAACAAAAATATTTTTTGAGCCTTGATGTTAAACACTGTAATCACTTTGCCTCTTGATTTGTAGATACGGAGGAAAACCATCCAAATGTACGTTTAAAGGATCAATAAAAATGGGCTCCACAATACAAGTACATGAGTTTGTAATCATCACTTTATTGCAGCTTATCACGTAAACAATATATAAGACCAAAAGTGTTGTGACTGAGTGGACGCGCCCAGTTTCTGTCATGAGACCTCCAACAGAGTCTGCTGACATCATGGAGCCTGTAGAGGATATTTTAATACTTTATAGACAGGGATACTTCCCTTCATTTGGATTAAATCTCCTTTCTTATATAGAGGCTATATTTATGTAGATTTTTTTGACAACTTTTATTGTTTTTTTGTACATTTTCCTGTTTTCTCCTCTCTCTTCTATTGGTTGGCTCACTATGGCTTCCCCTCTTTGGTTTATAGCTTCCTATCTCTCTCTTCTCCACCTCGTTCTCTCCAACCCATAAGATCCTTTTTTTTCTACATCTCTATTTCTCTGTACCTGATAAAGAGAAAATGGATAAATCAGAGTGGGAAAGGACGCGTAATTTGGTCACTTAAACTAAGTTTGCAGACAAACACATGATCATTACTACGTCAAAGTGTGAGAAAGTTCCCCAAAAATTCAACTAATCTCACTAAGAAAGCATGATGTAATCTATAACATAACCTCTAACTTCAGAGTAATTGCTTAAATGTAATGAAAGCGGCAAGCAAACTAAGGTGGTGGAGTCAGAGGCAGTTTGATGATCATGTTTGTAGCACCTTTGTTAATCAAACCATCAAAACAAGGGTGAGAGGCTTACTTGGCCTAAAAAACAAAAGACTGCTGCAGGGTGGGAACATAACATGAAAAATCCCAAGAAGCAGGTGTACTTGTATGACACTGTGGTGGCATCAGCCGTTTTTTATGGAGTGGTCTGCTGGGGCAGCAGCATCTCGGCTGCGGACAGGAAGAGACTAGACAGAGTGATCAGGAAGGCCAGCTCTTGAGGTGGTGGGAGAGAGGAGGATGATGGCTAAACTGTCATCCATGATGGAGAATGACTCCCACCTCATGCAGGACACCATCTCAGCACTGGAGAGCTCCTTCAGCGACAGGCTGCTCCGCCCAAAGTGTGTGAAGGAGCGCTATCACAGGTCCTCCACCTCCTGCAGCTGTCAGACTCCACAACCAGCACTGCTCCCAGTAGACCACTTACACACCAAAAACTGACAATAACCTGATTTTTTCAGGTGGAAATTCATTTAATTCTCACTGTGCAATATCATTTTCCACTTGTGTAATTTTATTAATAGTCTGTTTATTGTGTCATAAATTACAGAAGTACTGGTCTGAAATACTATGTGAAATGGAAAAGATATTTGATAAGGATTTAGAAATTAATCCAATGTCCTTGATTTTAGGAATCCAATACACACAAAACTACTGCAGCCAACAAAAGGTTATATAACATTCTTACATTTGCTGCAAGAAAAAATCTATCACTACAGTGGATTAGTGATAAGAACCCCTCTGTCCAAGGCTGGCGAAAAGTGATATTTGAGATGGTCCCTTTGGAATATCTCACAAATATTCTATATGCCAAAGTAGATCAGCTCTACAATATTTGGTCACCCTATCTGAATTATATTGGACCTGATCTCTCCTCCATTATCTCACAAGGAGTCTCCTGAACATGAACTCATATATCCTGTGACTTCACTGCACTATGGACCATTTCCTATGACCTCCTATATATATATATATTTTTTTTTTTATCTGAGCTGTACCAGTTTTTTTTTTTTTTATTATTATTCTTATTATTGTGTTTGTGAAAATAAGAAAACCCAATAAACATATTATTAAAAAATAGTCTGTTTATTGTCAATACTGTATATACTGCTCCTATTTTTATACTTCCTTCTATTTAAATGGTTCATATTTTGTTACACTTTGTTTAGCTCTTTTTTTTTTACTGTGTTGGCTGATGCATCTTGTTTTTTGCACTATCCCCTTTGCTGCTGTACACTGCAAATTTCCCCACTGCGGGACTAATAAAGGAATATCTTATCTTATCTTATCTCTTATCTTATCTTACTGAAAGTTAACCTCTGATATCACCAGAGGTTGGACGGTGGTTGCAGTGTGGGCTTCAGACACAGTCAGCGTCGTGGTAGCCATTGAGTCCTGAGTGGAGTCCAGAGTGGTTGTCTCCGTTTCTAACATAATACTACCGTAAAACCTGTAAAAGAGAAGAAAGATATTTTTACCAACTTCTTCAGAGACACCCCAGACAAAAACCTTGTTTTCATGCACTGATCAATTTTTAGATTTTTGGCTATTTTGCTTTCCATAAAATGTCTTCTTTCAGACTAGTGGAAAGAAAACATCCAAAATACACATTCAGGTGTTTATTTTACTACACTTTGTAGATTTATCCTAATTAACATAAAGTCAACATTAGATTATGACTCATTTACATATTCAAACATAAAATGTAGGAAAACCTGTTATACAAAAAAAAAGTAAGTAATCAACTGGGGAAGTTTCATGGTACCTGATTGTTTGCACACCCGGCAATATTTGCACTATCTGTTTATATCATGTTTATTTTTGTTTATAGCTTATATTGTATATTGGTAGAGATTAAATTGTTTAATTCTTATTTTATTCTAACGTTTTTATCTATTCTTTTGTTATTATTATACTGCTTATTTGCACCAACTAAACCAAAGCAAATTCCTATTGTATACCTCTTACACCTGGCAATAAACACGATTCTGATTCTGATTCTGATTCTGATGGTGATATCTAGTAGTTAAAATGTTTTACCTCATGTATGGACTTTTACAATACCTTTAATGGACATTTTCTCAAAATGATTTGCTCTGAGCCATAAATCTCCACTTCAGCAGCACTTACATACACCAATCTTTCCAGTTTCATTCCTATCTATATTCTGAAGGTTTTTTACCATACAGTCTATGGTTTTCACATAGGTTTTTTTCATATATCATTCATGGCCTGATTTTTTAAATTTATTTATTTATAATTTTTTTTGTCATTTCATTTTTATGGCTGTTGACAGTATTTTCTGATTTATGGAAAGATAATAAATAACAAATTCCTTCTGCAAAACCTTTGACTCTTATATGTCAACAAAATGAAACAAGAATTTTGAACCTGGCTTAGTAATAGTGTTTGATTTCAATTCAAACCTGATTTCTTTTTAGTTTTAGAGGGTATAATTTAAATTTGGTTTCATAGGCTATTTATTCTCATTATTATCTACCCAAGATCTTCCTCGTTGTCAGTATTTTGGTTAATTTTGTAAAAAGAAATTTAATGAAAACTTGAGCAAAGAGGTAAAAAAATGAAACACCAAAGTATGGTTTACATTGCGTACTACCTTGCCATTTGCAAGTGCCTTCCTCATTTCAAAAATCTGAACACTGGATAAGTGTTCAGATTTTTATTCTGGAAATGTATGCAAATTAGCACATATTTAATAAGATCATGTCTCACTTTTAATGCAAAAAATAATTGGCTTAATGTAAGTAATCAAGAGGGGTAGTTTCATGGTGATATCTATTGATTAAATGTTTTACTCTATTCACCTGTAGTGTCTTCCTTTAAATTCATGTAATCATTCAGCAATGGTCTTCCCAGAAGTATGGGATTATACTTACATATATGCCATTGCATTTACTGACATTTGACTTTGTACAATATTCCAAAATATATGGATTTTAAATTTATATCTGAGGTAAAGGCTGAGTTGAGCTGTTTCCACCTCACTCCTATTTATTTCCCCCAGCGACTTGTCTCCAGAATATCAACTTCAAATGCAATGTATGTCCACTAGCTGTTGCTAAAACTCTGTGTATTTTGTGCTTCTCAGCCCATATGCAGAGTTATCAAGTTTCACAGTACAATGCCAGCATCAGGTTACCAGTTCTCTCTATTGTTTGTGTAAATCCTGTCTTCATCTCTCTCACCTGATTGTGTGTAAAGATACTTGGCACGCAATGCCAAAGACAATCTGGTGAGTTACTTAGACTGTATGAATCTGGCCCAGCCTGAGCCTTGGGCTACATGCCCAAGTTCAAGCGAGCAGAGTGTAAATAGATTAAATCACATTCCTGAGTTACCTTCTATCAAACAGGTTATTACTATTTGTACAAAGCTTTTAAAAAAGATAGTAGAATTTTTTTTATTTCTTCACCTCACTGTTTTACTTAGTGATACTTACCATGCTCCAGTGGCCATGAGGAGTTCAGCAGCACCCTGCAAGGCTGCAGACTGCAGTAAATGCCAACCAGAGGTGAACAAAATGTTCACCAGAAAACAAAAGAATTTCATGTGTATTCTTTGGGGTTTTTCATTTCAACTGCACCTTTTGTATGTATATATGCTACAGATGTTTACATTTCAACTGCAGTTTATTCCTTTGTGCATATTTATTCCACTATTTATTTATCACTTGTATATAGAGCCAATACAACTCAGTAAACGTGCAATATCTGAAGTGTAATATCTTAGTGTTTTTGTAGGTCAAGCAAATACATATTTTCTATTTATAATATATGTCTTCTTTATTTGTATTGCTGTTTGATGTGTGCATTGTCAGGATTTCTACTTAAAGCAGCAGTGGGTAGAAATGGAGCAAATTTATTTTTATAAAACAGTCACTATATCCTGACAGTAGTGCATGAGACAGGTCATCTGAAAAAAAATCATGTGTCCTTCTGTGTCCTCCGGTGCTCCTAATGGCATCTGTAAGATTACACAGACTGGAGGAAAACAACCAATCAGAGCCGAGCTGGAGCCTGCCGTCTCTGAGCAGCTGTCAGTCACTCATGAACTCCGATCAAACGGTCACACTAGGCAGCGCTGATCAAATATGAATCAATATTCTGTTACTTTAATGCCTATTTCTTTCAAAAAATGTTTTCAGAAACATCTTGTAGTGTACTGTTTAGCTGTAAAATGAGTAACCTCTCAATCGTCACACTGACACTGTAAAATATTAACAGAGGTCAGCATGCCCTTTAGTCACAGCAGTGGGTCCAGTGCCAGGTCTGCTTTTACTGCTTACTTGGCTGCCAATGTAAATTTGAATCAACCAACCAGAGGCTGTACATGCTGGTAAACTGTTCATGCTGTAAACCTGCCTTTTGTACTGTAAACTTTAACACACTGCATCTGTGTATGTTTTGTAATTTCAAAACTTGTTTCCTTTTGCTTATTTCCTCATGTTATCTCTTTAAATCTCCTTGCAAAACTCTTAAAAACATCCTGTCTGCATGTCCAATTCAAAATCATAGAAAGCTTAATGAGGTAACTGTCACGCTGAGCTTATTTTCAGTGAAAATATTGTCTCTGTCTTCAGCAGGAAATTGAGAGGGAATTCCTGGAATGTATTTTTTAAACAAACTGCTTCTGGCTCAACTTTCATGTCTAGCTGCACGTCTACATAATGTAAAACGTTCCTATACTTTGCAAGCTTATAAAAGCTATCTTTAAGTTATCTTTTACTGACATTTTTACTGTAAAAGTTTGGGTCTAAATGTTTCAGCTGGAGAGTGTCAACATGTTTTCTGTCTCTCACAAAAAAAGATCTTATTAATAAGAAACATTGACACAGATTCAAGCCTCATTTGTTGAGCAATGTTCAATCAATCTTTTGTACTGTTGGTGTGTGATTGTAGTTTGCCTCCCTGTGGTGTTGTAAGACCCGCCCTTGTTCCTTCCTCAAATTACAGTTTAGATAGTATTGTGAGCAAAAGTGGAAGTCATACGTAACTGGGAATGTTACATAAGGGCACTTTAGTGTAGGTCTGCCTGTGCAAATTCCAGTGATCGCAGAAACAGAAGAACCTGGTACAAGGAGCACTCAGACGGCCAGGTTACAAAGATAGAAAGAGGGTGAAGAGAAACACATTTTCTGAAGCACTTAGGCTTCAGCGGGGAGTTAAGGGGGGATTGTTTTGTCAGATGTTGGAGAGGATTGAGGCTGAAAAACCAGAAGACAACATCAAGAGGAGACCAAACTAATCAATTCCTGGCTGGTAGTCGCATAGAAGAGATAATGAATGAGTGACAGGATGTTTAAAAACTGATCTAGGAGGAGGATATTTGCAGATTGATGGGATCTATGGTGTAGCCTACAAAAGCAACTCAAACCGGGAATATTTGACAAAGGAGGACCAAAAGCCAGCTGAGAGAGGAGCTGCTGAAGACAGGACATCAGAAAGAACCACCGTACCGGCTTCTCTTGAGCCCTTTTACAATCAAATTTTGGCTCCTGATTCGTGGTTTTCTCGACTAACTCAACTTTTGTCAGTCATGTCGGAGGAAGAACAGTTGTCCTACAGCGAAGCCATTCTGAAGGCGAGCCCCTCCCTCACTCGCTTCCCTCTCATCCCCATCAAAGGGGTTCCTCTCATGAACCACATCGCCAACAACTGGGACGACATCTGGGCTTTCCGTCCTGACCCCTCAGACCTCCTCATCGCCACCTACCCAAAAGCAGGTACTTCAGTTCACAACAAAGTTTTTAGCTGGATAGAATTTATGAATACATTTCCTTAACTTTATAGAGTGGTGCAGAGATGACGTATTTGTGTAGAAGCTGCTGTATTTGCCGAATTGGGAGTGAGAATGTGTTTGCAGAACATGATGAGCACCTGAAGCTGACAAAAACAAACAAAAAAACATTGAAAAAGTAAATTAACTAGATCAAGCAAACCAGTAACCATTTCAGACCTATCCTCTTGAAGAGTGAGGGCTAACATTCAAATTGATATGAATTTCTTCCAGAAAAGCAATAAAGGGGAACCGAATTCCCCCCAAATCCTCAAGGTTGTCCTTTCAAGGTGGTGATTTCAGTGGAATTCTCACAAAGCTGAAAAGACACAAAAGGACTCATTTCTAGCAGTTAATGTGTTGGTTATTTTGGTGAAGATGTAAGGGGGGGATTTCTCCTCAAACTGGTGAGATCCAATACATGGAAAGTATCCTATTCCGTCAACTCAGTGTTCATTTGTGTTTTTGGGACATAAGGGACCACATGGACCCAGGAGATAGTCGACCTGCTCCTTCACAACGGAGATGCTGATGCCTGCAGACGAGCCCCAACACCTGTCCGCAGTCCTTTCCTGGAGATATTCTCCCCACCACCCATTCGCTCAGGTGTGTATTTAGGTGGTTATGTGTGTGATTGTATTGACCAGCTTTAATTAAGTCCATCTTCAAGTGCACTTTGTGTCCACTAGTTTTTCCTAAAACTTTAGTTATCTTTTCCAAATACGTCCTCCATCTAGGTCTGACTGTCAGAACTCAAATCCAAAAGTGAAACTTAAAAGCAACATGTTCTAACATGTTGTAAAACTGACTGAAATGTCACATTTTGAACACAAACAAAAATATTTCTTTAGGTTTAGGCAAGAACAAACCAGTTAGTTAAGTTTAGGGAAAAACATTGTATTTTGGGTTAAAATAACGACAAACACAAAGACAACTACACATGTAGGTTTCACATGGGATGCAAACACTCCTGAGTGAAAACCCTGTGTTTTGTGTTCCATCCATCTCCAACCTCCACCACTAATGGAGTCTCACACTGTCTACGGCACCTCACTTCCACTCCTGTCATAATTACTACAGCCGAGGTAGCTGTTGTGTTCTTTTACACCTTCTTTCGATGATCTACCATGTGAAAAGCCTGCCATGATAAAACCTACTAGTGGGTGTAGTAGGCCCCTACTGACCCACATCTATGGGGCTTATAGCGACTGATAACGCCTATTTAATAGCCTGACAACAGTCTAATCGGCTGCCAAGACATAGATATACAAGAAAAACAGTTGACGTAAAAATGTATTTATACTCTAAAATATACCGTAAACGAAAGAAAAGTGATTGGTTTCCAAATAATTGGATCCCACTCCCAGCTGTGTGTGAACTCTGCCCTTGTGTATATTTGGGGAGAACAGAGTTGGTCATCACCCTTTTTACTTTCATTTGAATCCCTCAAAAACTGTATCCTTAATAGACTCCGTTTCAATGTGTAATAAAAGCATAACATGTCAGGCAGAAATGACCTCGACCTTACTCTCCTTAAGCTTATTCTAAAGATATGGTCTGTCAAATATGTCTTGTGCTCTTGTGACAACATCGAGGGTTGGTCCTATGTTATTTTAATGGGGAAAATAAAACATGCAGGCAATCTTAAGAATGAATTTAAAAAGTGAAATTTCATTGAAATACAACAACCTAAATCTCCTGCATCAAGAGAAAAATCATTCCCTTAGGTGCATTTTTTATTCTTATATAATAATACTCAACTCATCCTTATGTCAGTCACTCACTATCAGTCACATGTGACAACCAACCCCAAAGAGAACATGACAAGCATGCCCAACTGGGATTTTTTGCTAGCGACTAAGCTAACAACCACATGTAGCCTAGAAAAAATCTAAACTCTAGCTAAACACATGGTGTTAAAGCCTAAAAGAGAAACAGAAGAGCTGGATATTTACATTTTGGCATGTAAAACATCAAAAGTCCTCTCACCTCATATCAAGTGTCTTTACTCTTGAAATGACCCTGTAGGTGACCTCTGACCCCAATTCTGAAAATTTCAGTACCAACATTTTTTAACAGCGCCCTCTAGGGAGCAAGATCTAATGAACTGAATCTGTATACTCCAACGCTCTGAAGAAGGCTCCTTGCTGAAACGCATAAGCGTATGTCTATTGTGATGTGAGCCAATTAAACAAGTGAAATGCTAGTATTTTGTCCTCCTTGATGGATGCTTATTGGATTTTTGGTCCCATTGGTGAAGTGCAACCTCCTGTACCAAAACATACCATAGGACAAGTCTGTACAAACAGTTAAAACAGGATGATAAAATGAATCAAAGTCCAGCAATAACAATAAGCAGGGAATCTAAAAGTCCAATTAAAAAGAGGGGAATTAATGTTCAACCACTGGCCGTCCACCCGTGTTGTGGCCGGACTCCTTGCCAGGGTTGTGTCTAGAAGGTAACAGGTGTTCTGTAATTGTGAAACTCTCGCAAGATGGTTAAGGTTCGGCATTGACATCGAATAGTTAAAGTTAGGATAGGGCGTTGGGCAGCGAGTCTTGCAAGAGTTTTTTGCAATTTCAGGGTTACCTTCTAGACACGACCATGTGCAAAATGCAGGCGAGGCAATATTTGAACGGAAAAAGTCCACCCGAATGCGAAGATGTGAATTTGCTTCGATACAGGAAGCACATTTTTTTCACCCCTTAGATCGCATAGAATGGAAGTGAACGGGAGGCGAATGTTAATTTTGCACGGGCGAGCGTGCCTTTCTGCAGCTGCAGGGAGTTTCTGATTGCACGAGTCAAAGGGCAGAGTGAGCTCTAAAATATATACCTGGTTTAAAAATCATCCATTCTTAAAACATGCAATAAACAAATAAAAACTATCAAAGACAAAAAGAAAACCACCTCCTGAGTTGGCTACCTTGCTAGATGCTTGACTATGCTAGTTGGCTAACTTTGTCTTTTTGTCTGGTGCTAGGCAGCGAGCAGGTGGAGTTATTTTGCTAGAAATGGCGGGCTACGAGGGTTGATGGTAGCAACTTAGACTTTAAGAAAAAGGTAAAAACATTTTCAGAAATATGTTTAGGCTATTTGCTTTCTTGTTGAGAGTTAGATGAGAAGATACCACTCTATGTCTGTACAGTGATGGAGCTACAGCTAGCATAAAGATAACTTGTTAATCAGTTGACGGTCATAAAGCAGCCGTAGTCCATCTCTGTGCATTAGTGGGACTTACACAAAACATAACATGGAATCTGAGATAGTATGTAAAAGTGTGTTTCAACTCTTTCTTATATCCTCTCCCCTGAACTTCTTTCAGGTCTTGATCTTCTGAAGACCATGGATCCTCCAAGAATTATCAAGACACATCTCCCTTTCCAATTGGTGCCTCCTGCATTTTGGGAAAACAAGTGTAAGGTAACTGAGAGCAACTGAGAGCAAAATCCTGCAGTGAATTTTATTGCTTCACACTGAACAATAGGGGATAAGGTTCGTGATACAATGCACGTAAATGGGGTGAGAGGTTAAAGGGTAACTTCGGTATTTTTCTACCCTATTGTTTTTGTGTCTAAAAAGCCCCTGCATGGTACGGTTCTGCTCGACTCGACTCACTTTTGGTGCCAGGTCCTTTTCTCTATATTTCAACAGAAGATAGTACTCCCTCAGTGTAGGCGGGATTCTCAGCTGATCGCCGTAGCGACAACGACATCATCTTCAACTGCAGTGATTCAACACTGAATCATTTCAACAGCAAACAAACAGTGGATCTGCACTTCGTCAATTGTACGGCGTAGTGAACGTAATGTGTCAAGTGTAGCGGTGTAGTTTTGCGAGCTGCCATGTTTTAAAATCTGTGTTGAGTGAATTAAAAATTGCAGTCGCTATTGGCGGAAGTTGGGCTAAATGTTGGGTTTGTGCAAGATGTCACATGTCACGCTAGTGACCAATCAGTGGTCTGCAGTGTTTTAGCTCCACCATCTATCGGCGCAGCTTGCTTGCAACCTCGACTGAACTGGGATCAAGAATGGAGTATAGTTCTATTGAGACCATCCACAACTTCTGCTAATGGAAACGCAAAAATAACCGTTCTAATCTGTAATAAACTGAACTGGACTGCTTGGTGGAAATGTGCCATAAGTAACTAATGGGGACAATTGGTCCAGTTTTGAACGAGAACGCTGCAGCCGGCAGCTGTTAAACGGGCTGTAATGTAATTACTCGAGCGATTACATTAAAGCCCGTTTAGCGGCATCATTACACTGAAAACACACCAGATTAGCGGCCGTTTTGATTCTACAGCGAGTGTGTGGATAGTTTAACATTTAAGGGTGAAGTGCGGCCATGAGTACCCACAGCCAACAGAGTCCTGTGACATGTTGACCTTTGTTACAAAGAATTTCTTCCCGCCTGGATCACAGGACCAATGTTGTCCCCATTTGTCACTTCGTCACATGGGAAAAAAACACAACTGCCGCATTAAGTTACCCATTGTCTGCATTGTTGTAAATCCCTTTTATATGTCCCTCTGATCATGTGTACAGACTATCTACGTGGCACGCAACGCCAAAGACAACATGGTGAGCTACTACCACTTTGAGAAGATGAATCTGACCCAGCCTGAGCCAGGACCCTGGGAGGGCTACATGCCCAAGTTCATGCGGGGAGAGTGTAAGTGGATTAAATCACATTCCTGAGTGTCATCTTACCTTCATTCAAAACTGGTTATTTCTGTTTGCACAAAGCTTCTAACTGAACCGAGAAACTACCACCACACTGGTACATTCACCCACTCCACCAGCCAGAAGCTCTCATGTATTTTAACAAATTTAAACATGTAAAAGAGGTGGATGATAAACCATGACACCTTAGAAGAAGGTTTCCTTACCTCACTGGTACTAATTGCACCCAGGACGTCTGCAATTAGAAATGTTGTTTATAAGGACTATTGCAGTAATACATCAAGCCAGCAGTTGTAAATATCAGCAGGTTGTTAATAAATGGACATTTTATCCAGATTCCCTGCAGTCCTGTCCCAGAAAGTAAGTGGATTAACTGTTCATTGTTTCTACAGTGTCATGGGGCTCCTGGTACGATCATGTGAAAGGTTACTGGCTGGAGAGAGAGAAGAAGAATATCCTTTACCTCTTCTATGAGGACATGAAAGAGGTACAGAGAACGTATGGACCCAGTATTACCAAAAGCATGTTGTACATACATACTCTTACCTCAGATTGACTCCCCCAGAATCCTCGGCGTGAAGTGGAGCGCATCATGAGGTACCTGGACTTGTCGGTCTCTGATGAGGTCATCAGCCGGATTGTGGAGCTCACGTCCTTCAAGAACATGAAGGAGAACCCGATGACCAACTACTCCTGCATCCCAGTACCTATTTTTGATCAGACCATCTCCCCCTTCATGAGAAAAGGTGCATCAGTCTGCCCCTAGTCTGATACAGAAACAAGATATTGATCAAAATAATACAAAAAAAATGAGCAGGGCAAGACATGTACCAATGTTTCAAATAGGTTGATTGATCTGCAGTGGGTGAATACAATATCATGAACACCTCGTCCCACTCCTATTAAAGGTACAGTGTGTAGGATTTGGCAACATCTAGTGGTGTGGTTGCAGATTGCAACCAGCTGAGTATTCCTACGCTCTCTCCTACCTTTCTAAGACTGTGGTAACGTGAGCCGCCAAGTGCAAAACCGTGGTAACGTTGTTTGCCGGCCGTCCGTACCATAATAACACTACTTTAGGACCAATGGAAGTCAGACGGCTGTTGGCGGTACCACGGTTTTGCACTCTGCTGCTCACGTTACCGCAGTTTCACAAGCGTGTTGGAGAACTACGGTGGCCTTCAGGTAACGTAAAAATGTGAAAGGCTCTCTCTAGAGCCAGAGTTTGGTTTGTCCGTTCTAGAAACATGGTGGAGCAACATGGCGGACTCTGTGTAGAGGACCCGCTCCCTATGTAGATATGAAGGGCTCATTCAAAGCTAACGAAAACTGAAATTATTCTTAGTTTCAAGTGATTACTATACAGTGAGTTTTCCATTTTTTAGTGCTGTCCGAATGTATATATGACAATTATTATATCCTACATAGTGGACTGAATGTATCCCACAATGCACCGTGAAAAGTAGTAGACAATGATGTTATTAACTGAGCACTATATACCATCATGCATTGCGCTGAAGGAAAATAGCAGACGGACGAGAGGAAAGAGAGCAGCGTTATTAAGACGAATCCATGAGTTGTGGTGCAAAATTTTTTTATTTAATGTGAGCAGAGCAGCGCATCACACACAAAAATACATATCAGTATTTATTATGGATGGACTACCAGCAGCAGCAGACGCTAATCTGTCACGTTTTAATTGTGCGACAGCAATGATGTCGCTGAGAAAATGACCCGGTTAGTGAGTAGGGAGTAGTGAATGAGTGACACAACCCATTTCTGCTAATACATCCCCCGAAATGTTACACACTGTTCCTTTAAATCAACATTATATCTTCACAAAGACATTACACACAACTGTTATTGTATTGTGTCATACTTTGTCTTCTCCCTGTACTTCACATTATACAGTGTAGTGGCGCCCCCTAGAGGTTCCTGGATTTATTGCCCTTGCTTATGTTATTTTTTATAGATTATGAGAACTTTATGGTCAATATAGCTGAAATGATTAGTCGATTAATTGATTAGTTTATAGGCAGAAAATTAATCTGACTCTATTTTGGTAATTGCCTCATCGTTTCTTTATTTTGTAGTGTGGTAATTTGACTTTTTTTTATTTTTGGACCATTTGTAAACATAAGCCTGGGACATTTCATACACCAATTAATCAATTAATAGAGAAAATAATTGGTTGATTTATATATCTAACACTGCTGTATTCTCTCCTGTATCTTCTCTCTTTACAGGTATAGTAGGTGACTGGAGAAACCATTTCACACCCGAGCAATTAAAGACGTTTGATGAAGACTACGAAAAGCAAATGAAGGATGTCAACATACCATTCAGGACCCACATCTGACGAGCTAAATACCAAAACAAAAAAATAATACTAATATTTTTTGAGCCTTGATGTTAAGCACTAATCACTGTGCCTCTTGATTTGTAGATACGGAGGAAAACCATCCAAATGTACGTTTAAAGGATCAATAAAAATGGGCTCTACAATACAAGTACATGAGTTTGTAATCATCACTTTATTGCAGCTTATCACGTAAACTATATATATATAAATGGAGCAAATACGATTAAAAAAAATATTTTTATAAAACGGTCACCATATCCTGACAGTAGTGCATGAGACAGGTAATCTGAAAAAAATCATGTGTCCTCCTGTGTCCTCCTGTGTCCTACGGTGTCCTCCGGTGTCCTCCTGTGCTCCTAATGGTATATGTAAGATTTCACAGACTGGAGGAAAACAACCAATCAGAGCCGAGCTGGAGCCTGCCATCTCTGAGCAGCTGTCAGTCGGTCACAAACTCTGATCAAGCAGTCAAACTAGGCAGCGCTGATCAAATATGAATCAATATTCTGTTACTGTAATGCCTATTTCTTTCATATAATGTTTTCAGAAACATCTTGTAGTGTACTGTTTAGCTGTAAAATGAGTAACCTCTCAATCGTCACACTGACACTGTAAAATAATAACAGAGGTCAGCATGCCCTTTAGTCACAACAGTGGGTCCAGTGCCAGGTCTGATTTTACTGCTTACTTGGCTGCCAATGTAACTTTGAATCAACCAACCAGAGGCTGTACATGCTGGTAAACTGTTCATGCTGTAAACCTGCATTTTGTACTGTAAACTTTAACACACTGCATCTGTGTATGTTTTGTAATTTCCTTTTGCTTATTTCCTCATGTTATCTCTTTAAATCTCCTCGCAAAACTCTCTCAAAAACATCCTGTCTGCATGTTTAATTCCTTTCAGACCGAGTCATTACTGTTAAGCTACAGCTCTGTCCGGCCTGATTGCAAATAATGTGTTTTTTTAATAATTATTTCTCTGTTCACTTTTGTAAATTCACACGTAAACAAACTACAGTTTAGACTTTTCATCTAACTTTGCTCAAAATTCAAGCTTCAGGTTGCTTTAAATTCTAATGAGGTTCTGCACTCTATTCTACAAAGATAGAAAAAGGGTGACAAGGATGTTTAAACACTGATCAAGGAGGAGCCTCAGGGCCGATGCTAGCTGTTTGGTGCCCTGAGGAACAAATGGTGTAACCTACAAAAGCAACTCAAAAAGTAAATATTTGACAAAGGAGGACCAAAAGCTAGCTGAGAGAGGAGCTGCGGAAGACAGGACATCAGGAAGAACCAACATACCGGCTTCTCTTGAGCCCTTTTACAATCAAATTTTGGCTCCTGATTCTTGACTGATTTTTCTCGACTAACGCAACTTTTGTCAGTCATGTCGGAGGAAGAACAGTTGTCCTTCACCGAAGCCATTCTGAAGGCGAGCCCATCCCTCACCCGCTTCCCTCTCATCTCCATCAAAGGGGTTCCTCTAAAGAGCTACATCGCCAACAACTGGGACGACATCTGGGCTTTCAGTCCTGACCCCTCAGACGTCCTCATCGCCACCTACCCCAAAGCAGGTACTTCAGTTCAGGTCTACGTGAGTAATCAGTTTTGGACGGGCCCTAATTAAAGCTGCGAGCAGCGATGAACGGGCCCTCGCCCCTCCTCGCGGGTCGGGGTTGCTGGCGGGACGCCGACCGACGCGGCCGGGCACCGTGAAACCGAAACTCTGACGAGCGCCATGACGCCTGCCGCAAGGCTCTACGACAAGCGGTTCACGAGTTATGAAGGGGGGCGTGGCTAATGTGTAGGGGGCGGGGATAACAACACCAACTTAACAGGCACTCTCTGCTGAGTGATATAACATCTCCCACAAGACTCTACGACAAACGGATCATGAGTTATGAAAGGGGGCGGGGCTAATGTGTAGGGGGCGGGCATAACCTTCACCAATGAAACAGGCACTCTCTACTGAGTGATATGACACCTCCCACAAGACTCTACGACAGTGGTCTCAAACTCAATTTACCTGGGGGCCGCTGGAGGCAGAGTCTGGGTGAGGCTGGGCCGCATCAGGTATTCCACAAAAAAAGCTTTGTTAAAAAAAAAAACAATCTTCTCAAACGTCATTATTAACAGTTCTTTAACTTGAATGGGTTCTTCTGAACATGAACTGTCCTGAACATTAATGGAACATTGAAGAACATGAACGGTTCTTCTGAACATGGCCTCTATCGCGTCTCCCACTTTTCCTGAAATTGTCTGTGCTCGTCACCAACCTTTCTCTTCACTGCAGGCTTTGAAAAAGACATGATTGGGGCTGTGTGACAAGATATATATTCATTCCACTTGGTGTCACTCCGCAATAAAGTTGTGCCTGCTGTGTTTGTGTTGCTCTGCAATTACACCACCAAACCGCTAGTTGGCGGCGGCGTCTCTATGAGTTTCCTTCTTCTTCTTGTACTACAAACAGAAACTGAGCGGAGTTGGAGCTAATAACTGTTGAACCACAGAACTTTTACTGACATTACTGCAACGCCGAAAAGAGAAAATATATCTGAGTGGATTTGTGTGAACAAACATTGAAAAGATGGAGGCAGAGAGAAGTAGAACTTTCTGTGGTTGTCCGGGGTCCTGGCCGCTCAGCATCGCTGAGAGACTGGACCAATCACAGCTGTTGCGGTCTGCGTCGCCGCGACGTGTAGTTACATTTCTGGAGAGGTGCACGTCAGGCTACGGCGTCGATTCAACGCAGAAGTATAAATCAAGCTTTAATCAAGCTTATGCGATGTTACACGGGCGCCGCCACAGTTGTTGTGAAATGTTTCTCTGCTTGCATCAAGCCCGGCCGATTGCCCGTCCCCGGGAGCCATATACCCCACTGTGATTGGTAGGTTCGTTCAGCTCGGGCTCGCGCAATAAAGGGACCTTCAACGGCAAACTGCCATTCACATAAAACTCGCGGGTCGAGGGCGCCTGGTTAGCTCAGTTGGTAGAGCGGGCGCCCATGTAACAAGACTTGGTCCTGACCGCGGCGGCCCGGGTTCGAATCCGGCCTGTGGCCCTTTCCGCATCCACTCTCTCTCTCCCCCCTTTCCAAGACTCTATCCACTGTCCTGTCAATAAAAATGAAAAAATGCCCCCAAAAAAAACTTTATAAAAAAAAAAAAAATTTGCGGGCCGCACTAACATTAAACTTTCATATCAAGGTGGGGGCCACAAAATATCGTCTTGCGGGCCGCAATTGGCCCGCGGGCCGCGAGTTTGAGACCCCTGCTCTACGACAAACGGTTCATGAGTTATGAAAGGGGGCGGGGCTAATGTGTAGGGGGCGTGGCTATGACTATATTTTTGCATTTACATATAATCAGGACTGGACCCTTATCATACCTGAGAAATTTGGGGCAGATCGAACTATGTACAGTTGAGTTAGGGTTAACCCACTCTCTGCTGAGTGATATGACACATCCCACAAGACTCTACTATAAACGGTTCATGAGATATGAAAGGGGGCAGGGCTAACGTCTTGGGGCGGGGCTATGAGTATATTTTTTCATATACATGTCATCATGGTGGTCCACCATCATACCTGAGAGATTTGGGGCAGATCGGACTATGTACAGTTGAGTTACAATAACTGCCTGTTTCATGGCGAATGGCTCAAAATGGCCGCCACGCCACGATCAGGTCGTTAAGTGAACACTCACCATTTTGATAACTTTTCATCCTCAAGGTCTTAAGATGGTCCTGACCAAATTTCAACTCGATCTGATCAAATCTGTAGGAGGAGTTCGTTAAAGTACGCGGCCTACAAAACCCCCCAGAAATGGGCGAAAAATGGGCAAAATCGCACATAAAATTCAATATGGCTGACTTCCTGTTGAGTTTTGGGCATACCTCCAAGAGGCTTTTTTGTTTCTCTCCACATCTTACATCTGTCTACCAAATTTTGTACTTGTAGGTGAAACCGGAGCGCGGATATCAATTTTTCCATTTCATGGCGAATGGCTCAAAATGGCCGCCACGCCACGGTCAGGTCGTTAAGTGAAAACTCACCATTTTAATAACTTTTCATCCTCAAGGTCTTAAGATGGTCCTGACCAAATTTCAACTCGATCTGATTAAATCTGTAGGAGGAGTTCGTTAAAGTACGCGTCCTATAAAATGCTAAAAATGACATGAAATCCAATATGGCCGACTTCTGGGTGGGCGGAGCTAATGAAACCCAATGAGGAATATGTTTCAAATGATGAGTGGGATATGCATACCAAATTTCATGAATATCGGATCAACTTTGACAAAGTTACAATTTCAACGCGTTAGGGGGCGCTATGGAGCCGGCTAAACACGCAAAGCCCAATCGCTTTACATTCACGTAAAGTTTACGGGTGTCCATCGTTTTGCCAAGTTTCATGAGTTTTCGAGTATCCCAAGGGTGTCAAAGGCATGTTCAAAGGCTAAAAGACATAAGGGGGCGCTAGAGTGCCAACATGCCACGCCCAAGCAAAATTTCACCACTAAATCAAAGGAATTACGAGTTTGGATGTGCGTGTAAAGTTTCATGAGTTTTTGTGCATCCTAAAGTCCTCAAACATGTGTTCGTAAATTTTAAAAAAACGCAGGAAGTCCAGGATCGCTGACTTCCTGTTTGCCGAAAAAATCTCAAAATCATTTAATCCAGATATGAGGGCGTGAGCAATGACATACTTGAATTTCGTGAAGATCGAAGAAACTTTCTCTGAAAAACTGCGTACGTTAGGGGGCGTTATGGAGCCCCCTGGAGACACCCGAGTCCAGTCACTCCAGAACATTGAATTTCCCACCAGTTCTGATGCATACTCCACTTTTGGTGAGTTTTTGGGGATGGCTAAGGTCCCAAAAACGCGATCTCCCAGTGGAAAAATAATAATCCCCAGAAAAACAATAGGTTCCTTGCACTTCGTGCCAGGACACCGTTGGGTCCACGGTGTCCTGGCACGAAGTGCTCGGGCCCTAAAATCCCCAGAAAAACAATAGGTTCCTTGCACTTCGTGCCAGGACACCGTTGGGTCCACGGTGTCCTGGCACGAAGTGCTCGGGCCCTAAAATCCCCAGAAAAACAATAGGTTCCTTGCACTTCGTGCCAGGACACCGTTGGGTCCACGGTGTCCTGGCACGAAGTGCTCGGGCCCTAATAAGATTAATCATGTACATGTTTTTCTGTGTATAATTTTTCCAGGAGACCAAACAACACATTCCTCCAAAGCAAGACAAAACTCTCAGTTATAAAAGCACATAACTTTTGCCAGAAAATCTTCACAATTGAGCAATTCCAAAATAAAAACAGTTTTTGGACATCCATAACAGAAACTATAATTCACATCAATGTCTACCTTAAATCTTTTTTTTTAAACACAATTTTTAGCTGGATAGAATTTCCCCCAAATGGATGTGTTGTGGCTGTACCTTTTGAGTAATGTGAGAGAGTTTTGAAGCAGGCGTTTTGCTGGAGTTTACTATCTCTACACCTCAGAGCACTTTAGTCCCATGCTTGTGTACATTCAGGTGTCTGAATAGCTTAAGGACTTAACAGCAGTATAACACCAGTATTACTATGTCTACACCTCAGAGCATGTAGAAATACTCTGTTACAAGTAAGAGTCCTGCATTCAAAAGTAAAAGTGCAAAAATATTAGCATCTGAATACTTAAAGTACCAAACATAAAAGTACTCATTATGCAGAACAATGTATATTATTGTATTCTAATTATTGATGTTAAAACGAATTTGCGTTAACGCATTATTATCGTGTAAACTTTGACAGCCCACAAGCCCCCAGGAAGAGTGCCGGGCTTTGAAAACATTTTTTTTTCTCCTTTATATCTTATGATAGCAACATTTTATATTATCAAGGGAATTTACATTTGTGGATATGGAATTTAGCCATTATAATAAAAATAATAAGATTAAACATGTACACAAGTGTTTTTCTGTGTATCATTTTCCAGGAGACCAAACAAAACAAAAAGTAAGACAAAACTCTCAGTTATAAAAGTACAACTTTTGCCAGAAAATCTTCACAATTGAGCAATTCCAAAATAAAAACAGTTTTTGGACATCCATAACAGAAACTACAATTCACATCAATGTCTCCCTTAAATCTTTTTTTTTATACACAGTGTTTAGCTGGATAGAATTTCCCCAAAATCCTCAAGTTTGTCCTTTCAAGGTGGTGATTTCAGTAAAATTGTCAGAAAGCGGAAAAGACACAAAAGAACTCACTTCTAGGAGTTAATGTGTTGGTTATTTTGGTGAGGATGTAAGGGGGGGTTTCTCCTCAAACTGGTGAGATTCAATACATGGAAAGTATCCTATTCCTTCCACTCAGTGTTAATTTGTGTTTTTGGGACATAAGGGACCACATGGACCCAGGAGATAGTCGACCTGCTCCTTCACAACGGAGATGCTGAGGCCTGCAGACGAGCCCCAATGCCCATCCGCTTTCCTTTCCTGGAGAATTTCTATCCACCACCCATCCCCTCAGGTGTGTATTTAGGTGGTTATGTTTGTATGTGTGTGATTGTATTGACCATCTTTAATTACAGACGTAGGCAAAGTTGTTGGTACCCTTCCGTTAAAGAGAGAAAAACCCACAAAGGTCACTGAAATAACTTGAAACTGACAAAAGTAATAATAAATAAAAATTTACTGAAAATGAACTAATGAAAATCAGACATTGTTTTTGAATTATGGTTCAGCAGAATCATTTTAAAAAACAAACTAATGAAACTGGCCTGGACAAAAATGATAGTACCCGTAACTTAATATTTTGTTGCACAACCGTTTGAGGCAATCACTGCAATCAAGTGATTTCTGTAACTCTCAATGAGACTTCTGCACCTGTCGACAGGTATTTTGGCCCACTCCTCGTGAGCAAACTGCTCCAGCTGTCTCAGGTTTGAAGGGTGCCTTCTCCAGACTGCATGTTTCAGCTCCTTCCACAGATGTTCAATAGGATTTAGATCAGGACTCATAGAAGGCCACTTCAGAATAGTCCAATGTTTTGTTCTTAGCCATTCTTGGGTGTTTTTAGCTGTGTTTTGGGTCATTATCCTGTTGGAGGACCCATGACCTGCAACTGAGACCAAGCTTTCTGACACTGGGCAGCACATTTCGCTCCAGAATGCCTTGATAGTCTTCAGATTTCATTGTACCCTGCACAGATTCAAGACACCCTGTGCCAGATGCAGCAAAGCAGCCCCAGAACATAACCGAGCCTCCTCCATGTTTCACATTAGGTACAGTGTTCTTTTCTTTGGATGCTTCATCTCTTCGTCTGTGAACATAGAGCTGATGTGACTTGCCAAAAAGCTCCAGTTTTGTCTCATCTATCCAAAGGACATTCTCCCAGAAGCTTTGTGGCTTGTCAATATGCATTTTGGCAAATTCCAGTCTCGCTTTTTTATGATTTGGCGTCCTCCTCGGTTGTCTTCCATTAAGTCCACTTTGGCTCAAACAGTGACGGATGGTGCGATCTGACACTGATGTACCTTGACCTTGGAGTTCACCTCTAATCTCTTTGGAAGTTGTTCTGGGCTCTTTGGTTACCATTCGTATTATCCGTCTCTTCGATTTGTCATAAATTTTCCTCTTGCGGCCACGTCCAGGGAGGTTGGCTACAGTCCCATGGACCTTAAACTTCTGAATAATATGTGCAGCTGTAGTCACAGGAACATCAAGCTGCTTGGAGATGGTCTTATAGCCTTTACCTTTAACATGAAGGTCTATAATGTTCTTTCTGATCTCCTGAGACAACTCTCTCCTTAGCTTTCTGTGGTCCATGTTCAGTGTGGTACACACCATGATACCAAACAGCACAGTGACTACTTTTCACCCTTTAAATAGGCAGACTGACTGATTACAAGTTTGAAGATACCTGTGATGCTATTTACAGGACACACCTTAGTTTAACATGTCCCTATGGTCACATTATTTTACATCTTTTCTAGGGGTACCATCATTTTTTGTCCAGGTCAGTTTCATTAGTTTGTTTTTTAAAATGATTCTGTTGAACCACAATTCAAAAACAATGTCTGATTTTCATTAGTTCATTTTCAGTAAATTTTTATTTATTATTACTTTTGTCAGTTTCAAGTTATTTCAGTGACCATTGTGGGTTTTTCTCTCTTTAACGGAAGGGTACCAACAACTTTGCCTACGTCTGTAAGTGCATCGTCAAGTGCACTTTGTGTCCACTAGTTTTTTCTAAAACTTAAGCTATCTTTTCCAAATACATCATCCATCTAGGTCTGACTGTCAGAACTCAAATCCAATTCCTGGAGGCATGTTTTCATTACAGTTTGTTTCTACCATCTTAAACAGGGTCAATAAACTAGTAACCCATAAACATTTCACGCAGTGCCAAAATGCCTAACCTGACCGACGGACAGGCTGTGTAAATGTCACGTAGGATTTAATAATTTACCCAGTAAAAATAGGGAGTAAGTTAAAGAATCTTGGGCTCCAGGCCCCTGCTGACCCACATCTATGGGGCTTATAGCAACTGATAACGCCTATTTAATGGCCTGATAACAGTGGAATCCAGTGGTCTTGGAGACCCGTGCTGCTCTTCCCCAGATTTTAAAGAACCTGAACAAACTGGAGCCCAAGACTCTTTAACTCCTTACTTTTACTGTAAATTATTAAATCCTACATCCCCTTGACATTTACATAGCCTGTCCGTTGGTCAGGTTAGGCATTTTGGCACTGAGTGAAATGTTTATGGTTTACTAGTTTATAGAAAAAAGCTGTAATGAAAACATTCCTCCAGGAATTGGATTTGAGATCTGACAGTCAGACCTAGATGGAGGATTTTTAATAGCCTGCCAACAGTCTAGTTGGCTGCCAAGACACAAGTATACAAGAAAAATAGTTGAAGTAAAAATGTATTATACTCTAAAATATACCGTAAACGAAAGAAAAGTGATTGGTTTCCAAATAATTGGATCCCACTCCCAGCTGTGTGTGAACTCTGCCCTTGTGTATATTTGGGGAGAACAGAGTTGGTCGTCACCCTTTTTACTTTCATTTGAATCCCTCAAAAACTGTATCCTTAATAGACTCCGTTTCAATGTGTAATAAAAGCATAACATGTCAGGCAGAAATGGAGTGACCTTACTCTCCTTAAGCTTATTCTAAAGATATGGTCTGTCAAATATGTCTTGTGCTCTTGTGACAACATTGAGGGTTGGTCCTATGTTATTTTAATGGGGAAAATAAAACATGGAGGCAATCTTAAGAATGAATTTAAAAAGTGAAATTTCATTGAAATACAACAACCTAAATCTCCTGCATCAAGAGAAAAATCATTCCCTTAAGTGCATTTTTTATTCTTATATAATAATACTCAACTCATCCTTATGTCAGTCACTCACTATCAGTCACATGTGACAACCAACCCCAAAGAGAACGTGACAAGCATCCCCAACTGGGATTTTTTGCTAGCGACTAAGCTAACAACCACATGTAGCCTAGAAAAAATCTAAACTCTAGCTAAACACATGGTGTTAAAGCCTAAAAGAGAAACAGAAGAGCTGGATATTTACATTTTGGCATGTAAAACATTAAAAGTCCTCTCACCTAATGTCAAGTGTCTTTACTCTTGAAATGACCCTGTAGGTGACCTCTGACCCCAATTCTGAAAATTTCAGTACCAACATTTTTTAACAGCGCCCTCTAGGGAGCAAGATCTAATGAACTGAATCTGTATACTCCAACGCTCTGAAGAAGGCTCCTTGCTGAAACGCATAAGCGTATGTCTATTGTGATGTGAGCCAATTAAACAAGTGAAATGCTAGTATTTTGTCCTCCTTGATGGATGCTTATTGGATTTTTGGTCCCATTGGTGAAGTGCAACCTCCTGTACCAAAACATACCATAGGACAAGTCTGTACAAACAGTTAAAACAGGATGATAAAATGAATCAAAGTCCAGCAATAACAATAAGCAGGGAATCTAAAAGTCCAATTAAAAAGAGGGGAATTAATGTTCAACCACTGGCCGTCCACCCGTGTTGTGGCCGGACTCCTTGCCAGGGTTGTGTCTAGAAGGTAACAGGTGTTCTGTAATTGTGAAACTCTCGCAAGATGGTTAAGGTTCGGCATTGACATCGAATAGTTAAAGTTAGGATAGGGCGTCGGGCAGCGAGTCTTGCAAGAGTTTTTTGCAATTTCAGGGTTACCTTCTAGACACGACCATGTGCAAAATGCAGGCGAGGCAATATTTGAACTGAAAAAGTCCACCCGAATGCGAAGATGTGAATTTGCTTCGATACAGGAAGCACATTTTTTTCACCCCTTAGATCGCATAGAATGGAAGTGAACGGGAGGCGAATGTTAATTTTGCACGGGTGAGCGTGCCTTTCTGCAGCTGCAGGGAGTTTCTGATTGCACGAGTCAAAGGGCAGAGTGAGCTCTAAAATATATACCTGGTTTAAAAATCATCCATTCTTAAAACATGCAATAAACAAATAAAAACTATCAAAGACAAAAAGAAAACCACCTCCTGAGTTGGCTACCTTGCTAGATGCTTGACTATGCTAGTTGGCTAACTTTGTCTTTTTGTCTGGTGCTAGGAAGTTATTTTTCTGGAAATGGCGGCCTACGAGGGTTGATGGTAGCAACTTAGACTTTAAGAAAAAGCTAATATGACATTTTCAGAAATATGTTTGTTAATTAATATCTTGTTAATCAGTTGACGGTCATAAAGCAGCTGTAGTCCATCTCTGTGCATTAGTGGGACTTACACATAAGCATTACATGGAATCTGAAATAGTATGTAAAAGTGTGTTTCAACTCTTTCATATATCCTCTCTCCTGAACTTCTTTCAGGTCTTGATCTTCTGAAGACCATGGATCCTCCAAGAATTATCAAGACACATCTTGCTTTCCACTTGGTGCCTCCTGCATTTTGGGAAAACAAGTGCAAGGTAAGACTTAACTGAGTCAACTGAGAGCAAAATCCTGCAGTGAATTTTATTGCTACTGCCACATTAAGTTACCCATTGTCTGCATTGTTGTAAATCATTTTTATATGTCCCTCCTGATCGTGTGTACAGACTATCTACGTGGCACGCAACGCCAAAGACAACATGGTGAGCTACTACTACTTTGACCGTATGAATCTGACCGCGCCTGAGCCAGGACCCTGGGAGGGCTACATGCCCAAGTTCATGCGGGGAGAGTGTAAGTGGATTAAATCACATTCCTGAGTGTCATCTTACCTTCATTCAAACTGGTTATTTCTGTTTGCACAAAGCTTCTAACAGAACTGAACTACCACCACACTGGTACATTCACCCACTCCACCAGCCAGAAGCTCTCATGTATTTTAACAAATTTAAACATGTAAAAGAGGTGGATGACAAACCATGACACCTTAGAAGGTTTCCTTACCTCACTGTTTTTCCCTGTGAGAAACTTAGTATGCCTCAATGATCATGACAGGATTAGCAGCACCCTGCGAGGCTGCAGAGAGAAGGTGATGCCAATCAGAAGAAAATGTTCCTTCAGATCTACAAAAGAATTTCAACTGGTGTACTTTTATACTTACATTTCAATCCTGTTGCAAATGCTCAGGTATAGTATATCAAATGGTTGATATCAACCATATCCACTCTCTATTGAGGCAATTTTACTAAAGGCTAATCATTAGCTATTGCTTTGCAGATCAGAAAGAGATTAATAACATCTTTTGGGTTGCCAGATTGTGAAAAATCCCTTCAACTGGTATTTAACCTGCTGCAGCATCACACTTGTTTTGATTTTTGTAGTTCTTTAAAGGTGCTAAATACGATGTCCAGAGCATTAATATAGCTGCAAACAACTATTTGCTATGTAAAGATATAGATGAGTAATGCCTACCTGAGCAGAGAATGAAGTCACCTTCCCTCTGTGTGTGTTGTAATCAGAGCTTCTCCGTGCTTTGTTGACATCGCCGGGCCCGCCAGACATGCTTTTAGTGCATATGGGTGTGCCCCACTGCGTAACTCACGGCCGCCGCTCTGCACTGCTCTCATACGGCGGTTACAGCTGATAACGCCGTCCATACCGACAGCATCGTCGCAGAGGCGTAGCTCCCACCCTCTGGTTCCCCCCAGGTTAACACCGTTATCTCTGTCAGCACTGTCAGCGCTGTTAGCACCGTTAGCCGCGAGCTGCCCGGCTTAGCCGTCGCCATGTTGAGAGCCGTTGAGAGGCAATAGAAATGCTCCCAATCCTGTATTTAGCATCTTTAATTCATGGAACAAAATCTATTTATTAGCAACTTACTAACATGTGCAACTGTAGACCTATGCTGCAGACCTTGTTGCAAATTTGTAAAAAAAAAAAAAAAAAAAAAAAGATTTATTAATGACACAACCTGGCAACCCAAAAGCCAATGACTTATAATTGATATATAAAGATAAATATATTTATTAATATTATTAAAACATTTGTAACAACTTAAAACCTTCTACAGTACTGGGAGTAATATGAATATATATATATGAATTCTGTTTCTACAGTGGCATGGGGCTCCTGGTACGATCATGTGAAAGGTTACTGGCTGGAGAGAGAGAAGAAGAATATCCTTTACCTCTTCTATGAGGACATGAAAGAGGTACAGAGAACGTATGCACCTAGTATTACCAAAAGCATGTTGTACATACATACTCTTACCTCATATTTACTTCCCCAGAATCCTCGGCGTGAAGTGGAGCGCATCATGAGGTACCTGGACTTGTCGATCTCTGATGAGGTCATCAGCCAGATTGTGGAGCTCACGTCCTTCAAGATCATGAAGGAGAACCCGATGACCAACTACTCCTTCATGCCAGTACCTATGTTTGATCAGACCATCTCCCCCTTCATGAGAAAAGGTGCATCAGTCTGCTAAAAGATCCCCCGAAATGCTACACACTGTTCCTTTAAATCAACATTATAAGCTTCACAAAGACATTACACACTACTCTGTTATTGTATTGTGTCATATTTTGTCTTCTCCCTGTACTTCACATTATACAGTGTGGTGGCGCCCCCTAGAGGTTCCTGGATTTGCTAAATTTGCTCTTGTTTTTTTTTTAAGTTTATGAGAACTTTATGCTCAATATAGCTGAAATGATTAGTCGATTAGGCAGAAAATTATTCTGAAACAATTTTCTATTTATGGTTTTTCTTTATCTTGTAGTGGAGTAATTTGATTTTCTTTAATTTTGGATTATTTGTAGACATCAGCTTGGGACATTTCATAAACCAATTAATCAATTAATCGGGAAAATAATTGGCAGATTAATCGATAAGGAAAATATTCATTAGTTGCCCTACTGTTCAACAATAGATGCTTTTAGGGAAAGAACTTGCTTCTCAGTTATTTGCCAATCACAACATATAAAGTAATTGATTTATATATCTAACACTGTTGTATTCTCTCCTGTATCTTCTCTCTTTACAGGTATAGTAGGTGACTGGAGAAACCATTTCACACCCGAGCAAACAAAGACGTTTGATGAAGACTACAAAAAGCAAATGAAGGATGTCAACATACCATTCAGGACCAACATTTGACGAGCTAAATGCCAAAACAAAAATATTTTTTGAGCCTTGATGTTAAACACTGTAATCACTTTGCCTCTTGATTTGTAGATACGGAGGAAAACCATCCAAATGTACGTTTAAAGGATCAATAAAAATGGGCTCCACAATACAAGTACATGAGTTTGTAATCATCACTTTATTGCAGCTTATCACGTAAACAATATATAAGACCAAAAGTGCTGTGACTGAGTATCTATCTAACATCTTGTAGTGTACTGTTTAGGTGTAAAATGAGTACATCATCACACTGACACTGTAAAATATTAACAGAACACGGGAGAAGACAGGAGTCTGCAGCAGGACACACAGTATCAGTATTGATTGATGGAGAGACCTTCGTCTGGTCAGCTAACATTACTGCCAAGCAAGTGAAAGAGTGATATTGTGGTTTTAGCTGACGTGTGTCGCCTCACTGTTTTGACCGATGCTCATTCATGTCTATATAGAGCGAGCACAAGCGCGAGCGTGAGCAACAGGACGCTGACTTTAGTTGACTTAACAGCTTAACTGGTTTCGCCGATTTCGCCGGTTTCGCCGGTTTCCAGTGATCAAAGAGACAGACAAGAACCTGGTACAAGGAGCACTCAGACAGCCAGGTAATAAATATAGAAAGAGGGTGAAAAGAAACGAAAGGATTTTTAAACATTGATCAAGGAGGAGATTTGCAAAAGCCAGCAGAGAGAGGAGCTGCTGTATACAGGACATCAGAAAGAACCACCGTACCGGCTTCTCTTGAGCCCTTTTACAATCAGATTTTGGCTCCTGATTCTTGTTTTTCTCGACTAACTCAACTTTTGTTTGACAGTTGTCCTACAGCGAAGCCATGGAGAAGGCGAGCCCCTCTATCACCCGCTTGCCTCTCATCCCCATCAAAGGAGTTCCTCTCACGAACCTCATCGCCAACAACTGGGACGACATCTGGGCTTTCTGTCCTGACCCCTCAGACCTCCTCATCGCCACCTACCCCAAAGCAGGTACTTCAGTTCAGGTCTACGTGAGTAATCGGTTTTGGACGTGACTTTTTTTATGTCATGTGTTGCATTTTTGTTGAAGTTCTGTTAGTGTGGCACCAGTGGTGAAATGTAACTAAGTACATTTACTAGGGCTGTCAATCGATTAAAATATTTAATCATGATTAATCGCATGATTGTCTAAAGATAATCGTGATTAATCGCAAATTAATCAAACATTTTTGTATCTGTTCGAAATGTACCTTAAAGGGACTGTTTGTAACTTCTTACACGTATAAATCAATCCGGGTCGGTGTCCCATGCGCGCTCGCGTGTGGCTACGCTGTTTAGACTCAGACTCCAACACAAACTACACGGAAGCACCAAAACCGCAAAGTTATATCTAGTGAAGCCCGTCTGTTAAACAGTGTTGGCCGCGGTCGGAGGACGCGGTCAGAGGACACGGGGGAGACCGTAGCTTTGGTCTCCAGGGCTGGAGTCTCTGCTGTACTCTGCTCCTCTGCCTGCTTGCCTTCACTCACACACCGCGCTCGCTCTCGCTATTTCACTCCACCCCACGTGCATGCACGCACACTCCACACTGCAGAAGAGTTGGTTTAGCTCTGAGAATATCTAGTGAATGTACAGTGGATGTTTGTGCAGAAATAAATGCTGCAGCTCCTCCAGACCAACAGAGGTTTCCTGTGTCTTGTCAAGTGACGTTCTAGGAGTTAATGTGTTGGTTATTTTGGTGAGGGTATAAGGGGGGAATTTCTCCTCAAACTGGTGAGATTCAATACATGGAAAGTATCCTATTCCTTCAACTCAGCGTTAATTTGTGTTTTGTGGACATAAGGGACCACATGGACCCAGGAGATAGTTGACCTGCTCCTTCACAACAGAGATGCTGAGGCCTGCAGACGAGCACCAATATACCTCCGCAGTCCTTTCCTGGAGTTGTTCTCCCCACCCCCCATCCCCTCAGGTGTGTATTTAGGTGGTTATGTTTGTATGTGTGTGATTGTACTGACCAGCTTTAATTAAGTCCATCTTCAAGTGTACTTTGTGTCCACCAGTTTTTCCTGAAACTTAAGATATATTTTCCAAATACATCCTCCATCTAGGTCTGACTGTCAGAACTCAAATCCAATTCCTGGAGGCATGTTTTCATTACATCTTGTTTCTACCACCTTAAACAGGGTCAATAAACTATTAATCCAGCTGTAGTCCATCTCTGTGCATTAGTGGGACTTACCCAAAACATAACATGGAATCTGAGATAGTATGTACAAGTGTGTTTCAACTCTTTCATATATCCTCTCCCCTGAACTTCTTTCAGGTCTTGATCTTCTGAAGACCATGGATCCTCCAAGAATTATCAAGACACATCTTCCTTTCCAATTGGTGCCTCCTGCATTTTGGGAAAACAAGTGTAAGGTAAGACTTAACTGAGTCAACTGAGAGCAAAATCCTGCAGTGAATTTTATTGCTTCACACTGAACAATAGGGGATAAGGTTCGTGATACAATGCACGTAAATGGGGTGAGAGGTTAAAGGGTAACTTCGGTATTTTTCTATCCTATTTTTTGTTGTTGTCTAAAAAGCCCCTACATGGTACGGTTCTGCTCGACTCGACTCACTTTTGGTGCCAGGTCCTTTTCTCTATGTTTCCACTGAAGATAGTACCCCTTCAGTGTAGATGGGATTCTCAGCTGATCGCCGTAACGACGTCGGCATAGTGTAAGTAATGTGTCCAGCGTAGCGGTGTAGTTTTGCGAGCTGCCCTTTTTTAAAATCTGTGTTGAGTGAATAAAAAATTGCTATTGGCACTATTGGCGGTAGCTTGGCTAAATGTTGGGTTTGTGCAAGATGTCCCATGTCACGCTAGTGACCAATCAGTGGTCTGAAGTGTTTTAACTCCACCTTCTATCGGCGCAGCTCGCTTGCAACCTCGACTGAACTGGGACCGAGAATGGAGTATAGTTCTATTGAGACAGTGGCAAAAACAAGCACTTTTAGCGGACATAATTTGATGGCGCGGAATTGCCCAAAGCGATTACATTGAGGCCCGTACAGCAGCCGCTCCGAGCTCAGCGGGCTGCGGCCCTTTTGATTCTGTGGCGAGGTGTGGCCAAACTAAAAGTTGGGGATAGTAGAGTACCGGCAGCCAATCAGAAAACAAAGTCCTGTGACATGTTGACCTATGCTACAAAGATTTTCTTCCCGCCTGAAACACATGAACACGCGGTGTGTTTTCGGTGTTATCCCTACTGGACCAATGTTGTGCCCATTTTGTCACTTTGACACATGGGAATAAAGTCCAGATTGAAATATACCTTAGTTACCCTTTAACAATACAATGCCATACAACTGCCACATTAAGTTACCATAGTCTGCATTGTCGTAAATCAATTTGACATGTCCCTCCTGATTGTGTGTACAGACTATCTACGTGGCACGCAACGCCAAAGACAACATGGTGAGCTACTACCACTTTGACCGTATGAATCTGACCCAGCCTGAGCCAGGACCCTGGGAGGGCTACATGACCAAGTTTATGCGAGGAGAGTGTAAGTGGATAAACTGACGGCGTCATCGCGGAATCGTAGCACCCACCCTCCATTTCCCTCTCAAGTTAATAATGTTAGCTCTGTCAGCCCTTTCCCTGTTGTTTGCACTGTTGCGCCATGTTGACAGCCGGTGAGAGGCACTTTTTTCACACACACACATACGGGCCTTAAAGGTCACCTATTATGCAAAATGCACTTTTCCATGTCTTTTAAACATCAATATCTGTCCCCAGTGTGTCTACAGGCCACCATAGTATCATAAAAGACCATCCTCTCTCTTTTTCTCCTCCTCCGTTTGTCCGGAAATGGGTGCAGAAAAAAAATTCGCTTTTTTCCTTGTATTCTGACGTCATTAGAGAATGCAAGTCACGTGAGGGTTTCCTGGTCGAACCAGAGCAGAACCTTCAGTAGCTGACCCCAGCCCACAGCGCGTCACTGTCTCTCCTCCTCAACCGAACTTGAGCAAAGTAGCTCCTAGTTAGTCTGCAAGAACCAGCAGAACAGGCTTCATGTACTCCCATCATCTAAATATAACATGTTCATTCACAAAGGCTTTATGTAATTACACTGTTTAAACAGGTGATATTTGTATATTATATATATTTGATGTCATGCATGTAGCAGATTACAGGTAGTAAATAGTGACTTGTAAGCAACACAACACATTTCTGTTTCACAGTCAAACTTTATTTGAGTAGACAGATGACAATATTAATTATTCACAGCATTTGTAATCATCTCACCTGTTAGTTAGTTATGTTAACATGGTACAGGAGAAAGTCTTCAGCTCTGGTAAACTACGGTAAGCTAAGCTCCGGTGGTCTGTAGTCATGGTAACACAGAGACAGCTACTACTGTAAATAATATACCATGACTCTGATCTTCCATACATTTATCTTTTAGCAGAAATAATGAACTGACTACTGTTTCACATCTTCTATTTTCCACCCTGATGGTCGCTGTGTTTACACACCGTGTCATAGCGGTAGCATGTAGCTAACCCGTTAGCATGTTAACGGGTTAGCTACATGCTACCGGGTTAGCTTTGTATCTCCATGTAAACAGAGCCATCTGCCCACAGCTGTCTGCTCTCAGCTGTCTGCTCTCCTCTGGGATGATTCTGTCGGTCATTTCTCACAGATGGATCTGTAAAGACAGACGTAAAACAGAGTGTATGTTTACGGTTTACAGAGTTGATGCATGAGGTAAACACTGAGCTAACTAACAGAGATATAAACAGCATTATTTACCTGAGAGAAACCGTCAGGAAAACCTGGAATCTGGACCGCAGATGTTCATCATGTGTCGCCGATTTCTGATCAGATTCCTCCGGTAAAGTGCGCTGGGTGAAGTTTCTGGTTTATAAACTTTATTCTAGCTGCTATCTCTCCACTCGTCTCTCTCAGAGAGAGAGAGAGAGAGAGAGAGAGAGAGAGAGAGAGAGAGAGAGAGCTTCTCCGGGAGGGAGGGGGAGGGTGACGCTGTTGTTGAGGACGTTTGATTGACAGAAAACGCTGACCAATCAGAGCAGAGTGGGAGGAGACAGAGGCTACAGACACAGAAATCAGCACTTTTGGAAATGGGCTGAAACAGAGGTTATAGAGACATGCTGGAATGCATGATCTGATTATTTTTTTGAAAAAAAACCTTCAGAGACATGGTTTGGAGGTGTCTGAGACCTATAATAACTAGTTTAAATGGAGTATAATATGTGACCTTCAAGGCTCTTTGTCATTGTTGTTGGTGGAGCAAACAACTGGAGGCAGAGGTGCAAATATGCATTGTAACGAATGGCGGAGTGGGTAGAGCGTGACGTCACTGTGTGTAAAAGAATAGAAATGTTCCCAATCCCATATTTAGCACCTTTAATTCATGGAACAAAATTTATTTATTAGCAACTTACTTACATTTACAACGGTAGACCTATGCTGCAGAGTGTGGGAAATTTGTAAAAACAGTGATTATCCACTTATTAAAGTGGCTTTAATCTATATTTTCATGTTAACAAGGGACAGCGACTACGCATGTGAAAGGTGTCGTTCATAGTCGTGAACCTACAGAGAATCATCACGGAATCATTAAGTCATTAAGACCTGTGCAATCATAAATGTTATTTATAAGGGTTATTGCAGTAATACATCAAGCCAGCAGTTGTAAATATTACCCTGCAGCACCGTCCCAGAAGATAAGTGGGTTAACTGTTCATCAGTGAGTCTTCTAGACGAGTTTAAGAGCTCACTAAAGGGATTTTTCACAACCTGGCAACCCAAAAGCCAATGACTTATAATTGATATATAAAGATAAATATATTTATTAACATTATTAAAATATTTCTTACAACTCAAAACCTTCTACAGTACTGGGAGTAATACCATGGATTCTGTTTCTACAGTGTCATGGGGCTCCTGGTATGATCATGTGAAAGGTTACTGGCTGGAGAGAGAGAAGAAGAATATCCTTTACCTCTTCTATGAGGACATGAAAGAGGTACAGAGAACGTATGGACCCAGTATTACCAAAAGCATGTTGTACATACATACTCTTACCTCAGATTGACTCCCCCAGAATCCTCGGCGTGAAGTGGAGCGCATCATGAGGTACCTGGACTTGTCGGTCTCTGATGAGGTCATCAGCAGGATTGTGGAGCTCACGTCCTTCAAGAACATGAAGGAGAACCCGATGACCAACTACTCCTTCATCTCAGAAATATTTGATCAGACCATCTCCCCCTTCATGAGAAAAGGTGCATCAGTCTGCTCCTAATACAGAAGCAAGATAATGATCAAAATAATACGTAAAACAAAATAAGCAGGGCAGGGCATGTACCAATTCCAATGTTTCAAAACTAGGTTGAGTGATCTGCAGTGGGCAAATACAATATCATGAACACCTCGTCCCACTCCTATTAAAGGTACAGTGTGTAGGATTTGGCAGCATCTAGTGGTGTGGTTGCAGATTGCAACCAGCTGAGTATTCCTACGCTCTCTCCTCCCTTTCCAAGACTGCGGTAACGTGAGCCGCCATATGCAAAACCGTGGTAACGCTGTTTGCTGGCCGTCCTTACCATAATAACACTACTTTAGAAGCAACAGAAGTCAGACAGCAGCGTGAACGTAAAAACATGAGCGGCTCTCTCTAGAGCCAGTGTTTGGTTTGTCCATTCTGGGCTACTGTAGAAATATGGAGGAGCAACATGGCGGACTCTGTGACGACGACCTGCTCCCTATGTACATATGAAGGGCTCATTCTAAAGTAACGAAAACACGATTCTTAGTTTCAAGTGTTTACTATACAGTGAGTTCTCCATTTTGTAGTGCTGTCCGAATGTATATATGACAATTATTATATCCTAGATAGTGGATTGAATGTATCCCACAATGCACTGTGAAAAGTAGTAGACAACGTTATTAACTGAGCACTATATACCATCATGCATTGCCCTGAAGCAAAATAGGAGACTGACGAGAGGAAAGAGAGCAACGCAATTGAAATAAATCCTTGAGTTGTGGCGCGAAAATAATGTATTTAATGTGAGCAGAGCAGCGCATCACAACACAAAAATACATGTCAGCATTTATTATGGATGGACTACCAGCAGCAGCAGACATTAATCTGGCACGTTTTAATTCTGCGACAGCAATGACGTCGCCGAGAAAATGACCCGAGTAGTGTCCAAAAGTGGTTTTTTCATTTTGCCGATGAGCTCACTATACAGTCCTCTACATACTGTAGAACTCTCTGGATAGTGAGTAGGGAGTAGTGAATGAGTGACACAACCCATTTCAATTATAACTTCTCCTATTAAGATATATCTTAACTGTGTAATATTATATTGTCATTCATTATCTGCTTCAGAGCTGCATCGATTAATCAATTAGTTGTCAACTATTAAATTTATCGCTAAATATTTTGATAATCAATTAATCAATTAGAGTAATTTTTTAAGAAAAAAAAAGTAAAACTTCTCTGATTCCAGCTTCTTAAATGTGAATATTTTCTGTTTTTTTTACTCCTCTATGACAGTAAACTGCATATCTTTGAGTTGTGGACAAAACAAGACATTTGAGGACATCATCTTGGGCTTTGGGAAACACTGATCGCCATTTTTCGCCATTTACTGACATTTTATTGACCAAACAATTAATCGATTAATCGAGATGATAATCAACAGATTAATCGATAATGAAAATAATTGTTAGTTGCAGCCCTAACTGCTTATACACCAGCATCCTGTTAAGAGTCAAATCTGTTGCTAACTACATAAATAAATACACATCTGCTTACAACTACACTATAGTGCATTAAACTATTTATTGTATGTTTATATACGACTAAACTTACTTACTTACTATTACTCCTAATAGAGCCCCCGAAATGTTACACACTGCTCCTCTAACATCCAATCAACATTATAAGCTTCACAAAGACATTACACACTACTCTGTTATTGTATTGTGTCATATTTTGTCTTCTCCCTGTACTTCACATTATACAGTGTGGTGGCGCCCCCTAGAGGTTCCTGGATTTGCTAAATTTGCTCTTGTTTTTTTTTTAAGTTTATGAGAACTTTATGCTCAATATAGCTGAAATGATTAGTCGATTAGGCAGAAAATTATTCTGAAACAATTTTCTATTTATGGTTTTTCTTTATCTTGTAGTGGAGTAATTTGATTTTCTTTAATTTTGGATTATTTGTAGACATCAGCTTGGGACATTTCATAAACCAATTAATCAATTAATCGGGAAAATAATTGGCAGATTAATCGATAAGGAAAATATTCATTAGTTGCCCTACTGTTCAACAATAGATGCTTTTAGGGAAAGAACTTGCTTCTCAGTTATTTGCCAATCACAACATATAAAGTAATTGATTTATATATCTAACACTGTTGTATTCTCTCCTGTATCTTCTCCCTTTACAGGTATAGTAGGTGACTGGAGAAACCATTTCACACCCGAGCAAACAAAGACGTTTGATGAAGACTACAAAAAGCAAATGAAGGATGTCAACATACCATTCAGGACCAACATTTGACGAGCTAAATGCCAAAACAAAAATATTTTTTGAGCCTTGATGTTAAACACTGTAATCACTTTGCCTCTTGATTTGTAGATACGGAGGAAAACCATCCAAATGTACGTTTAAAGGATCAATAAAAATGGGCTCCACAATACAAGTACATGAGTTTGTAATCATCACTTTATTGCAGCTTATCACGTAAACAATATATAAGACCAAAAGTGCTGTGACTGAGTATCTATCTAACATCTTGTAGTGTACTGTTTAGGTGTAAAATGAGTACATCATCACACTGACACTGTAAAATATTAACAGAACACGGGAGAAGACAGGAGTCTGCAGCAGGACACACAGTATCAGTATTGATTGATGGAGAGACCTTCGTCTGGTCAGCTAACATTACTGCCAAGCAGGTGAAAGAGTGATATTGTGGTTTTAGCTGACGTGTGTCGCCTCACTGTTTTGACCAATGCTCATTCATGTCTATATAGAGCGAGCACAAGCGCGAGCGTGAGCAACAGGACGCTGACTTTAGTTGACTTAACAGCTTAACTGGTTTCGCCGATTTCGCCGATTTCGCCGGTTTCCAGTGATCAAAGAGACAGACAAGAACCTGGTACAAGGAGCACTCAGACAGCCAGGTAATAAATATAGAAAGGGTGAAAAGAAACGAAAGGATTTTTAAACATTGATCAAGGAGGAGGAGATTTGCAAAAGCCAGCAGAGAGAGGAGCTGCTGTAGACAGGACATCAGAAAGAACCACCGTACCGGCTTCTCTTGAGCCCTTTTACAATCAGAATTTGGCTCCTGATTCTTGTTTTTCTCGACTAACTCAACTTTTGTTTGACAGTTGTCCTACAGCGAAGCCATGGAGAAGGCGAACCACTCTATCACCCGCTTCCCTCTCATCCCCATCAGAGGAGTTCCTCTCATGAACCACATCGCCAACAACTGGGACGACATCTGGGCTTTCCGTCCTGACCCCTCAGACCTCCTCATCGCCACCTACCCCAAAGCAGGTACTTCAGTTCAGGTCTACGTGAGTAATCGGTTTTGGACGTGACTTTTTTTATGTCATGTGTTGCATTTTTGTTGAAGTTCTGTTAGTGTGGCACCAGTGGTGAAATGTAACTAAGTACATTTACTAGGGCTGTCAATCGATTAAAATATTTAATCATGATTAATCGCATGATTGTCTAAAGATAATCGTGATTAATCGCAAATTAATCAAACATTTTTGTATCTGTTCGAAATGTACCTTAAAGGGACTGTTTGTAACTTCTTACACGTATAAATCAATCCGGGTCGGTGTCCCATGCGCGCTCGCGCGTGGCTACGCTGTTTAGACTCAGACTCCAACACAAACTACACGAAGCACCAAAACCGCAAAGTTATATCTAGTGAACCCCGTCTGTTAAACAGTGTTGGCCGCGGTCGGAGGACGCGGTCAGAGGACACGGGGGAGACCGTAGCTTTGGTCTCCAGGGCCGTAGTCTCTGCTGTACTCTGCTCCTCTGCCTGCTTGCCTTCACTCACACACCGCGCTCGCTCTCGCTATTTCACTCCACCCCACGTGCATGCACGCACACTCCACACTGCAGAAGAGTTGGTTTAGCTCTGAGAATATCTAGTAAATGTACAGTGGACGTTTGTGCAGAAATAAATGCTGCAGCTCCTCCAGACCAACAGAGGTTTCCTGTGTCTTGTCAAGTGACGTTCTAGGAGTTAATGTGTTGGTTATTTTGGTGAGGGTATAAGGGGGGAATTTCTCCTCAAACTGGTGAGATTCAATACATGGAAAGTATCCTATTCCTTCAACTCAGCGTTAATTTGTGTTTTGTGGACATAAGGGACCACATGGACCCAGGAGATAGTTGACCTGCTCCTTCACAACGGAGATGCTGAGGCCTGCAGACGAGCACCAATATACCTCCGCAGTCCTTTCCTGGAGTTGTTCTTCCCACCACCCAGCCACTCAGGTGTGTATTTAGGTGGTTATGTTTGTATGTGTGTGATTGTATTGACCAGCTTTAATTAAGTCCATCTTCAAGTGTACTTTGTGTCCACCAGTTTTTCCTGAAACTTAAGATATATTTTCCAAATACATCATCCATCTAGGTCTGACTGTCAGAACTCAAATCCAATTCCTGGAGGCATGTTTTCATTACATCTTGTTTCTACCACCTTAAACAGGGTCAATAAACTATTAACCCATAAACATTTCACTCAGTGCCAAAATGCCTAACCTGACCGACAGACAGGCATGGGGGGATGTAGGATTTAATAATTTCCCAGTAAAATAAGGAGTAAGTTAATTAGACTTTAAGAAAAAGCTAATATTACATTTTCAGAAATATGTTTAAGCTATTTGCTTTCTAGTTGAGAGTTAAATGAGAAGATACCACTCTATTTCTATACGGTAATGAAGCTACAGCTAGCAGCCAGCTAAAGATAACTTGTTAATCAGTTGACGGTCATAAAGCAGCTGTAGTCCATCTCTGTGCATTAGTGGGACTTACCCATAACATAACATGGAATCTGAGATAGTATGTAAAAGTGTGTTTCAACTCTTTCATATATCCTCTCCCCTGAACTTCTTTCAGGTCTTGATCTTCTGAAGACCATGGATCCTCCAAGAATTATCAAGACACATCTTCCTTTCCAATTGGTGCCTCCTGCATTTTGGGAAAACAAGTGTAAGGTAAGACTTAACTGAGTCAACTGAGAGCAAAATCCTGCAGTGAATTTTATTGCTTCACACTGAACAATAGGGGATAAGGTTTGTGATACACTGCACGTAAATGGGGTGAGAGGTTAAAGGGTAACTTCGGTATTTTTCTATCCTATTTTTTGTTGTTGTCTAAAAAGCCCCTACATGGTACGGTTCTGCTCGACTCGACTCACTTTTGGTGCCAGGTCCTTTTCTCTATGTTTCCACTGAAGATAGTACCCCCTCAGTGTAGACGGGATTCTCAGCTGATCGCCGTAACGACGTCGGCATAGTGTACGTAATGTGTCCAGCGTAGCGGTGTAGTTTTGCGAGCTGCCCTTTTTTAAAATCTGTGTTGAGTGAATAAAAAATTGCTATTGTCACTATTGGCGGTAGCTTGGCTAAATGTTGGGTTTGTGCAAGATGTCCCATGTCACGCTAGTGACCAATCAGTGGTCTGAAGTGTTTTAACTCCACCTTCTATCGGCGCAGCTCGCTTGCAACCTCGACTGAACTGGGACCGAGAATGGAGTATAGTTCTATTGAGACAGTGGCAAAAACAAGCACTTTTAGCGGACATAATTTGATGGCGCGGAATTGCCCAAAGCGATTACATTGAGGCCCGTACAGCAGCCGCTCCGAGCTCAGCGGGCTGCGGCCCTTTTGATTCTGTGGCGAGGTGCGGCCAAACTAAAAGTTGGGGATAGTAGAGTACCGGCAGCCAATCAGAAAACAAAGTCCTGTGACATGTTGACCTATGCTACAAAGATTTTCTTCCCTCCTGAAACACATGAACACGCGGTGTGTTTTCGGTGTTATCCCTACTGGACCAATGTTGTGCCCATTTTGTCACTTTGACACATGGGAATAAAGTCCAGATTGAAATATACCTTAGTTACCCTTTAACAATACAATGCCATACAACTGCCACATTAAGTTACCATAGTCTGCATTGTCGTAAATCAATTTGACATGTCCCTCCTGATTGTGTGTACAGACTATCTATGTGGCACGCAACGCCAAAGACAACATGGTGAGCTACTACCACTTTGACCGTATGAATCTGACCCAGCCTGAGCCAGGACCCTGGGAGGGCTACATGCCCAAGTTTATGCGAGGAGAGTGTAAGTGGATAAACTGACGGCGTCATCGCGGAATCGTAGCACCCACCCTCCATTTCCCTCTCAAGTTAATAATGTTAGCTCTGTCAGCCCTTTCCCTGTTGTTTGCACTGTTGCGCCATGTTGACAGCCGGTGAGAGGCACTTTTTTCACACACACACATACGGGCCTTAAGGCTCTTTGTCATTGTTGTTGGTGGAGCAAACAACTGGAGGCAGAGGTGCAAATATGCATTGTAACGAATGGCGGAGTGGGTAGAGCGTGACGTCACTGTGTGTAAAAGAATAGAAATGTTCCCAATCCCATATTTAGCACCTTTAATTCATGGAACAAAATTTATTTATTAGCAACTTACTTACATTTACAACGGTAGACCTATGCTGCAGAGTGTGGGAAATTTGTAAAAACAGTGATTATCCACTTATTAAAGTGGCTTTAATCTATATTTTCATGTTAACAAGGGACAGCGACTACGCATGTGAAAGGTGTCGTTCATAGTCGTGAACCTACAGAGAATCATCACGGAATCATTAAGTCATTAAGACCTCTGCAATCATAAATGTTATTTATAAGGGTTATTGCAGTAATACATCAAGCCAGCAGTTGTAAATATTACCCTGCAGCACCGTCCCAGAAGATAAGTGGGTTAACTGTTCATCAGTGAGTCTTCTAGACGAGTTTAAGAGCTCACTAAAGGGATTTTTCACAACCTGGCAACCCAAAAGCCAATGACTTATAATTGATATATAAAGATAAATATATTTATTAACATTATTAAAATATTTCTTACAACTTAAAACCTTCTACAGTACTGGGAGTAATACCATGGATTCTGTTTCTACAGTGGCATTGGGCTCCTGGTATGATCATGTGAAAGGTTACTGGCTGGAGAGAGAGAAGAAGAATATCCTTTACCTCTTCTATGAGGACATGAAAGAGGTACAGAGAACGTATGGACCCAGTATTACCAAAAGCATGTTGTACATACATACTCTTACCTCAGATTGACTCCCCCAGAATCCTCGGCGTGAAGTGGAGCGCATCATGAGGTACCTGGACTTGTCGGTCTCTGATGAGGTCATCAGCAGGATTGTGGAGCTCACGTCCTTCAAGAACATGAAGGAGAACCCGATGACCAACTACTCCTTCATCCCAGAAATATTTGATCAGACCATCTCCCCCTTCATGAGAAAAGGTGCATCAGTCTGCTCCTAATACAGAAGCAAGATAATGATCAAAATAATACGTAAAACAAAATAAGCAGGGCAGGGCATGTACCAATTCCAATGTTTCAAAACTAGGTTGAGTGATCTGCAGTGGGCAAATACAATATCATGAACACCTCGTCCCACTCCTATTAAAGGTACAGTGTGTAGGATTTGGCAGCATCTAGTGGTGTGGTTGCAGATTGCAACCAGCTGAGTATTCCTACGCTCTCTCCTCCCTTTCCAAGACTGCGGTAACGTGAGCCGCCATATGCAAAGCCGTGGTAACGCTGTTTGCTGGCCGTCCTTACCATAATAACACTACTTTAGAAGCAACAGAAGTCAGACGGCAGCGTGAACGTAAAAACACGAGAGGCTCTCTCTAGAGCCAGTGTTTGGTTTGTCCATTCTGGGCTACTGTAGAAATATGGAGGAGCAACATGGCGGACTCTGTGACGACGACCTGCTCCCTATGTACATATGAAGGGCTCATTCTAAAGTAACGAAAACACGATTCTTAGTTTCAAGTGTTTACTATACAGTGAGTTCTCCATTTTGTAGTGCTGTCCGAATGTATATATGACAATTATTATATCCTAGATAGTGGATTGAATGTATCCCACAATGCACTGTGAAAAGTAGTAGACAACGTTATTAACTGAGCACTATATACCATCATGCATTGCCCTGAAGCAAAATAGGAGACTGACGAGAGGAAAGAGAGCAACGCAATTGAAATAAATCCTTGAGTTGTGGCGCGAAAATAATGTATTTAATGTGAGCAGAGCAGCGCATCACAACACAAAAATACATGTCAGCATTTATTATGGATGGACTACCAGCAGCAGCAGACATTAATCTGGCACGTTTTAATTCTGCGACAGCAATGACGTCGCCGAGAAAATGACCCGAGTAGTGTCCAAAAGTGGTTTTTTCATTTTGCCGATGAGCTCACTATACAGTCCTCTACATACTGTAGAACTCTCTGGATAGTGAGTAGGGAGTAGTGAATGAGTGACACAACCCATTTCAATTATAACTTCTCCTATTAAGATATATCTTAACTGTGTAATATTATATTGTCATTCATTATCTGCTTCAGAGCTGCATCGATTAATCAATTAGTTGTCAACTATTAAATTTATCGCTAAATATTTTGATAATCAATTAATCAATTAGAGTAATTTTTTAAGAAAAAAAAAGTAAAACTTCTCTGATTCCAGCTTCTTAAATGTGAATATTTTCTGTTTTTTTTTACTCCTCTATGACAGTAAACTGCATATCTTTGAGTTGTGGACAAAACAAGACATTTGAGGACATCATCTTGGGCTTTGGGAAACACTGATCGCCATTTTTCGCCATTTACTGACATTTTATTGACCAAACAATTAATCGATTAATCGAGATAATAATCAACAGATTAATCGATAATGAAAATAATTGTTAGTTGCAGCCCTAACTGCTTATACACCAGCATCCTGTTAAGAGTCAAATCTGTTGCTAACTACATAAATAAATACACATCTGCTTACAACTACACTATAGTGCATTAAACTATTTATTGTATGTTTATATACGACTAAACTTACTTACTTACTATTACTCCTAATAGAGCCCCCGAAATGTTACACACTGCTCCTCTAACATCCAATCAACATTATAAGCTTCACAAAGACATTATACACTACTTTGTTATTGTATTGTGTCATACTTTGTCTTCTCCCTGTACTTCACATTATACAGTGTAGTGGCGCCCCCTAGAGGTTCCTGGATTTATTGCCTTTGCTTATGTTTTTTTTTATAGATTATGAGAACTTTATGCTCAATATAGCTGAAATGATTAGTCGATTAATTGATTAGTTTATAGGCAGAAAATTAATCTGACTCTATTTTGGTAATTGCCTCGTCGTTTCTTTATTTTGTAGTGTGGTAATTTGATTTTCTTTGATTTTTGGACCATTTGTAAACATAAGCCTGGGACGTTTCATACACCAATTAATCAATTAATAGAGAAAATAATTGGTTGATTTATATATCTAACACTGCTGTATTCTCTCCTGTATCTTCTCTCTTTACAGGTATAGTAGGTGACTGGAGAAACCATTTCACACCCGAGCAATTAAAGACGTTTGATGAAGATTACGAAAAGCAAATGAAGGATGTCAATATACCATTCAGGACCAACATTTGACGAGCTAAATACCAAAACAAAATAATTATAATATTTTTTGAGCCTTGATGTTAAACACTGTAATCGCTGTGCGTCTTGATTTGTAGATACGGAGGAATACCATCCAAATGTACGTTTAAAGGATCAATAAAAATGGGCTCCACAATACAAGTACATGAGTTTGTAATCATCACTTTATTGCAGCTTATCACGTAAACAATATATAAGACCAAAAGTGTTGTGACTGAGTGGACGCGCCCATTTTCTGTCATGAGACCTCCAACAGAGTCTGCTGACTGCATGGAGCCTATAGAGAGCGCTGGCAGCTGGAGGCATGTGGTTTTTCTGCCCATATGAAGTCATTTTGCAACCCTACACCACACTGTACAAAGCCCAGCCAAAGAAGGGAGGCTGCACAAGACACGAGCAACAAAGACTAAAAATAATGAGCTGGAAAGTCAATCATATGAAAATGGACAGAGGACACAAAAACACAACAGCTGAGAATATCCAAGTTTAACAAAAAAATCACTTTTAATACATACTTTATTTCTGAGAATAAAATCTTAAATATTTTAATACTTTATCGACAGGGATACCTCCCTTCATTTGGATTAAATCTCCTTCCTTATATAGAGGCTATGTTTATGTCGATTTTTTTGACAAGATTTATTGTTTTTTTTGTACATTTTCCTGTTTTCTCCTCTCTCTTCTATTGGTTGGCTCACTATGGCTTCCCCTCTTTGGTTTCTCTCTTCTTCGCCTCGTTCTCTCCAACCCTTAAGATCCTCTTCTTCTACATCTCTATTTCTCTGTACCTGATAAAGAGAAAATGGATAAATCAGAGTGGGAAAGGACGTGTAATTTGGTCACTTAAGCGAAGTTTGCAGACAAACACATGATCATTACTACGTCAAAGTGTGAGAAAGTTCCCCAAAAATTGAACTTATCTCACTAAGAAAGCATGATGTAATCTATAACATAACCTTCTCACTTCAGAGCAATTGCTTAAATCTAATGAAAGCAGCAAGCAAACTGAGGTGGTGGAGTCACTATACACGAACAGCATGACAATCCCATTTAAAAATATTTTATAAAGAGTTCGGCAACACCCCATTTTTAATATATAAGCAGTATGTAAAGATATAATAAGCTGTTCATAACACATCGTAGTGTAGTGATATGTAGATATAAGGGCATTTTAAGTGTTTATTAATGTACAGCATTTTCCTTCAATTATAACTCCTATTAAGATATATCTTAACTGTGTAATATTATATTGTCATTCATTATCTGCTTCAGAGCTGCATCGATTAATCAATTAGTTGTCAACTATTAAATTAATCGGCAAATATTCTGATAATCAATTAATCAGTTTGAGTAATTTTTTAAAGAAAAAAAAGTCTAAATTCTCTGATTCCAGCTTCTTAAATGTGATTTTTTTCTGGTTTCTTTTCTCTTCTATGACAGTAAACTGAATATCTTTGAGTTGTGGACAAAACAAGACATTTAAGGACGTCATCTTGGGCTTTGGGAAACACTGATCGCCATTTTCTGACATTTTATAGACCAAACAACTAATCGTTTAATCGAGAAAATAATCGACAGATTAATCGATAATGAAAATAATTGTTAGTTGCAGCCCTAACTGCTCATACACCATTATCCTGTTAAGAGTCAAATTTTGTTGGGACAAGTGGCACCAGAACAGGCACGGGTCAAACTTCTACCTACAGACAGAAACGACCCAACAGACACGCTGTAATTCATTGACATTGACAGCAGCAACTTCGAGGCGATTAACTCCTCTTCTAACTAAACACAGAGCTCAGAGGAGGACATCAGATACAGAGAGCAGCACTCAGGGATCTCCCCACTCATTAGTCATCGGGTCACCTTGTCAATTCGTGACGGATTTATTGTCTCAATTATGTCATGAAGTAGTTTGGAGAAGCCAGAGTTCCACATTAACACGAGTGTGATAATATATAAAGTAGACACCACTAGGGATTGGACGATATTGTTTTTTTATCGCGGATTGCGATAACAACCTCTCACAGTGAGTTGATTGTGGCAAATTTCCATTATCAGGATAATCGTGAATATCCTCACGAGTGACTTGAAAGAGCTGTCTCGCTCGCTATCATGGTAGAGAAGTTAAAAATAGAGCCTAATTAAAAATAAAATACAGGAATTATCATGTAAGAAAGAATAGATTTTAACAATGTTGATATGTATTTTTTTTATTTATCCTTTTATATATATTCATGCAGGGGGACCTTATGATTTATGATTACCTTATGTAAGATAGTTTGCTTTTTACTAAAAGAACATTTACAAAAAAAAAGATGTGTGTCCTTTCTGTACTGCAATAAAAATATTTTTTACTTAACATTATGTAAGGTAAAGTGATTCCAGTATGTTTTAACGCCATTATGCCTAGACAACACTGAGGACTGATTCACATAAGAGCAGGAACATACAACAACAAAATAGAAAAATACACCAACATGCAGACAAACTACAGATACACAGTGATAACCTGTAGCAGTTCGGGTTGAGGAATACCTTGATTTAGTTACAGGCTAATGGTGGTGGGTTAACTGAGTTTAGTCTGGAAATCAACGAGGGGTTAAGTGAGTTAATGATGAGGGAGGGATGGAATTAGGCAAATCAAAACAGACATTATAAACTTCTGATGAATTTGTAGACAGATGATGTTATAAAATGAGATGACAGATGTGCAGGATGAAGAAGAATTGCACTTAGTTAAAATATGAATGAATAATTAACAAAAGAGATGACAGTATTAATAAATTAAAATCAGATTCAATCTTCTTAAATGAGATCAGAACTGTTATTTTAGGAAAAAAAAAAAAAAAAAAAAATGTTTAATAGTGAATGTGCAAAAATGCGAGGCTACTTACAATCAACGTAGTTGCGGGCCACAAACTTCAGCACCTCATCAATGAGGATGACGGGGAAGGAAAGCTTCAAGACCATCAACCATTGGTCGACGTTCAGATGGGTCAGCTTGAATACCATCTGGGGGGCGAAAGAGAGGGAGTCAGGACTACAGTGGAGAGCAACTACGACAAAAACTACACGTCACAGAGGACACTATTTCAATATCCTAGAACTTTACGTTACATACGCGGCTCTTAAATCAATCTGTAGGGAGCACTGCTGGCTGACTTACGGGCAGAGGGTCAACATAGATGATCATGAAGTGGAGGGACATGGAGAGGGCCATGGCGGAGAGCAGCCAGAAGTTGCTCCATGGGGGCATGCGAATCAGAGACTGGTTCTCAGACAAGCTTGGAAAAGAAAAAAAGAAAAGGAACTATGAAAACACCTGAAGAAACCCCTGGAGTTATCATCAAATGTATCATCATCACATGTGGAGTATTACCTGTTGAGAGCGTTGCACATCTCAATGGTGACCAGCACGGACAGGGCCATGGTCATGGGAGGAGAGGCCTCAAAGATATGACAATTGACTCCGGCGAAGTCCTCGTTGTCCTCGTGGCACTGCATGAAGTGGGACTGCACAGAGGAGAGGTGAGGTTATTACGTGTCGGCATTTGAGTGTGTGAAAGACAACATGAAAGAGAGACAATTACTTACCAGCTGGTAGTAGGTGACACCGGGGCCAGTTACATCATAGATGAACCAGTAGGCAGCACCCATAACAGTGGCAGCACCGACGTATCCTGTTAGGGAAACATAACAGTGTCAGTGTAGACAGGTGTAGGGTTTCTCCTAGATTTAAACAAAAGCCAAACATAATGTCCAAAGTCCTACTTACCACCAATAGCCATGTATCTGAAGAACAGCCAGCCAGAGATCAGGGGCTCCTTGGGGGAACGTGGGGGCTTGTCCATGATGTCCAGATCAGGGGGGTTGAAGCCCAGAGCGGTGGCGGGCAGACCGTCAGTAACCAGGTTAACCCACAGCAGCTGGACGGGGATCAGAGCCTCAGGCAGACCCAGAGCAGCGGTCAGGAAGATACTGAGAGAGGAAATAATACAACAGGCCGAAGTCAGCCAGAGGCAGAGAGAAACATGGCGTTTAGGTGTGTATCAGAGTGCGTTCTACATAAGCCACTCACCAGACGACCTCACCAACGTTGGAGGAGATGAGGTAGCGGATGAACTGCTTCATGTTGTTGTAGATAGCTCTGCCCTCCTCAACAGCAGCCACAATGGAAGAGAAGTTGTCGTCAGCGAGGACCATCTCAGAGGCAGACTTGGCAACGGCAGTGCCAGAGCCCATGGCGATGCCGATCTCGGCCTTCTTCAGGGCAGGGGCATCGTTCACACCATCACCAGTCTGGGTTCAGAGGAGAGGAAGCATAAGTTACTCTCAAACTACACAAACTACACACGGTCAAATAACAACAACAAATACTTTAAATACTGGGCACGAAACCACGACTAGGACGGCTGAAAAACACACGTACTGTGTGTGTGTGAAGTCAGGTTGTATTTAATGCTGCTGAGCTCACTTACCATAGCAGTAATGTCATCAAGACCCTGCAGGTACTCCACAATCTTGGACTTGTGGGATGGCTCCACACGGGCGAAGCAGGAGGCTCTGCTCACGGCCGCGGGCTGTTCGTGGAGGGGCAGATCGTCAAACTCGCGTCCGGTGTAGGCCTTGTTCTCAACATCCTCATCCTCTTTGAAGATGCCAATACGACGGCAGATAGCGATAGCGGTTCCCTTGTTGTCACCTGAAATATAGAGAAGTTTGGAGAAGGAGAAGTTTGGTGGAGAGTCTAAGGTGTAAAACATGGGGGAGTGGATGTATAAAAAACTAAAGGAGTAGATATAGCTATTTTAAGTTCTGTATAGTGGAGATAGAAATGGTTACAGTGGATGTTTTAACAAATAGAAGAACTTTATATAAAACTTTGTAGGGCTACACTTTTGTTTACATTTAGATAATATAATTCCCTGTAATTATTGCCAAAAAATACTATGTAATTACTACGTAAAAGACATAATTCATATGATAATGTTCTACAAGAGAACACATCACATTCATCCCATAATACTAACCAGTGATCATAATGACACGGATTCCAGCAGCTCTGCACTGCTCAATGGAGGCAGAGACCTCCTTGCGAGGGGGATCCAGCATACCAACAACGCCAACAAAGGTCAGGTCAGTCTGAGGAGAGAAGCGTGAATGGAGTTAATCTCACACGTAGTCACAGTTGCACCCACACATCTAAATATCAAGGTGTTTGAGTTCTCACCTCGTAATCGGCGAACTTGGTTGAGTCCTCGAGTTTCATCTCCTCCATCTTCAGTGGGGTGTCACGGGTGGCGAGGGCCAGGCAACGCAGGGTGTCGCGGCCGGTACCCCATTCCTTGATGACGGCCAGGATGTTCTCCTTGATGGCGCTGGTCAGGGGCACGCGGGTGGTGCCAACACGTACATATGCGCACCTGTCAATCACACCCTCGGGTGCACCCTGCGGAGAAAACAGGATGATTATTTTGTGTTGTGTTGAATGCTGCACCGTCAAAGAGCAGGTGTCTGACCAAAAGGCTGTGAGATGGAAAAAAGGAAGCAACTTGCCTTCACAAACATCTTGGCGCCACCATCACCCTTAGTGGGAGTGCAGTACACGGACATGGACTTCCTGTCACGGGAGAACTCCAGAGTGACGTTCTTCTTCATGAGCTGCTTGACCACCTGTTGGATAAAATGTTTTTTTTATTAGAGTCGCCTCGCCACTATGGAGTCAATAAAGAATAAATCTGTAAAGGAATAAGAAAATAAATGTGGAAATATAAAGAGGAATAAATAAAAGAATATATAAGTAAATAAACAATGCGGAAATATAAAGAGAAAAAAATAAAATAATAAATAAACAAATAAAAAAATATAAAAGAATACTAAAGAATACATTTTCATTTATTTTCACCTTTATTTGTTCATTTAATCTGTATATATTTATTTATGTATTTAAAAATATATATTTATTTATTTATTACATATAAATTACTCTATTTTTTCTGTCTTTTTATTGTATTTATTTATTGTTATATAATGTAATATATTTATTTTTCATCCCTTTATTTTTCCTTATGCTTTTCCCTATTACTTTTGCTTTTTCTTTATTGCTTTTGCTATTCCTTGAAGAGCCAAGCTAACAATCAACTGGTTTTGGGTGGGCCTTCCTGCCCAGGCTGAGTAGTCAATTCCAAGGCCTATGGAAAGGAGGCTGGGTCACGGGTGGACATGGGTCTTGGGTAATGGGGTATAACACATGCGCAGTGTAACTGAAGCTGCGGTCGTGCGTTGCAATTGGCTCAATTTCGGCGGGTGCAGACCAGATTTTACTGCGCATGTGTTATACCCCCGGAGATATGACGCGTGATCTAGCCTCCTTTCTATAGGCCTTGGTCAATTCCTGGATACATGAACCGATGCTTTTATTTAAAAAATATACAGAAAATAATTAATTTATATGCAAAAAATAAATATATATATATATATATATTTAAAATACATCAATAAATATATATATATATATATATATATATATATATAAAATACATCAATAAATATATATAGAAAGAAATGAAAAAATAAATGTGAAAATAAATGAAAATGCTCATAATTATTCTTTTATATTTTGTTATGTATTTATTATTTTCTTTTTTTCTTTTTATATATTTACACATTTCTTTTCTTAATCTTTTACAGATTTATTTTTTATTATGGCACTCCTATGACTCCACACGCCACAGGTTGGCCTTAATTAAAAAATAAAAACTGTAAATTCTTTGGAACAGGTAGGACTGACCCAAATAACTAATAGTTTTCAATGGTTCACAATTAGCTGTGTTAACAATAAAAATGTGAATTATTATATATAACAAAATGTTGCAAATGGCAGGAGGAGACTTACAGAGCAGCAGGCGTTGGCTCTCTCAATCTTGGACAGGTTCTTCACGTTGCTGTTGAACACGTTCATCTTCTCAACCAGGCAGGACAGAGCGGTCTCAGTGGCCTCACCGACCTTCTCATAGATCTTCTTGGACTGGTGAAAAGGAGGGAGATGGAGATAATTGGTTAAACTGTGGAAGGTTGTGAGGTTTCAGCGTAACAAATACACAGCATGACTTAATGACTTTACCTCGTTGTAATCCAGAGAGGAGTCGTTGCACAGGGCGCAGATGGTGGCCAGCTCAACAAGGCCGTCGTATGTGCTGCAGTTGGTCTTGGAACCTCCCTGGGAACTGAAAGACAAAGAGAGAATTAGAAATAAATGAGAGATGGTTCATGTGCTCTTTAATGATACTGGATTTGAATGATGAAAACCAACTTACACCTCGCCCTCGGGGGTGTACTTGGAGCCAGAGATATCAAAGGCATCAAGGCTGACGTGATCGCCCTCTGCGCTCTTGATGATGAACATCTGTGGCGGAGGAAACAAAGAACGTTTTAATTGTATCCGAAGTAGGCTAGTTTTATAGACAAACTGTCGACGACACAATTTCCTTTTTGAGTGTTAAGCTTGTTTCTCCCACCTTGGTCACACACATCTGGTTGGTGGTGAGGGTGCCAGTCTTGTCGGAGCAGATGACAGAGGTGCAGCCCAGGGTCTCCACAGAGGGCAGGCTTCTGACAATGGCGTTCTTCTTGGCCATACGGCGGGTACCAAGGGCCAGGCAGGTGGTGATGACAGCGGGCAGACCTGAGAGACGTTGGGTAAAACTGTGAGTGCGATAAACAAGCGGCGGAGGAACACATACACTCACTCTAACTGTCGCTTTCTGGCTTTAACGACGTGCTTCCCTTACCCTCGGGGATGGCAGCCACAGCCAGAGCGACGGCGATCTTGAAGTAGTAGACAGCGCCGCGGATCCATGAGCCTCCGTGGACGGGGTCGTTGAAGTGGCCAATGTTGATGGCCCAGACAGCAACACAGATGAGGGAGATAACCTTGGACAGCTGCTCGCCGAACTCGTCCAGCTTGGCCTGCAGAGGAGTCTTCTCCTGCTCGGTGGCAGCCATCTGGTCACGGATCTTACCGATCTCAGTGGAGACTCCGGTGGCCACAGCAACACCAATGGCCTTGCCGGCAGCGATGTTAGTGCCCTACAGAGGAGAGGAAAAGAAAGGTCAAAGAACAGGTAATGCTAGGGAAAAAAGGAGTAACAGGAAAAAACTTGAAACACAGTGAAGATGAAATATTGATGTTGGTAAAAGGCACTTACAGAGAAGAGCATGTTCTTCTTGTCCTGGTTGACAGCTCTTGGGTCGGGAACGGCCTCAGTGTGCTTGATCACACTAACGGACTCACCTGGGAGAGAAAGCATTTACTCAAAACTGCCGATAGAGTTTGGGCAGAAAAAACATGTGGTGCAGATTTAAGGTTTCTTGAAAACTTACCGGTAAGGATGGACTGGTCAACACGCAGGGTTGTGGACTTGATGGAAACAAGTCTGATGTCAGCGGGGACTTTGTCACCAACTGTTGGGATTCACAGAGAAGTCATCATTAAAATGAATTCTTGGTATTTATACTAAATTGTCCTAGAATGCATCTATATTTTCTTAATTACATTGAACATAAAATAAACGCAACTATGGTTTATTTTTAATTATATTTGCACCTCCATAACATTCAAGTGACTGTAATAGTTGTGATTAACACAATCTATGTCACCCATCATGAAATCTTTAGCTGAAAAATAGTTCAACAAATATGGTAGAAGTTATACTAAATTTAGAGTCAAATGCTCAGAGTAACTTTCTATAAAATGATCCATGGATTTATATTGAAACGGACGGTAACACTTCATTTTACAGGTCCGCAAATTTCATGGTAATTAGGTGATAATTAGCAAGTATTTGAAATTTCTTTGGAATTAATGCCAAATTCACCCAATAATTACCTCAAAATGTATCAAAAATTACTATGTTTGGCTGTCTGGGCTTCGGACTTGACTCTGGACTTTTATTATTATCATTTTATATCTATTATAAACATTATTTAATAATTATTTCCCAATAAGCAGTAGTAAATAGCTGGTAATTTATTTAATACATTTCCAGGAAAAAAATACAAAGTTAATTGATATGCTTTATTTTCATGTCTGCTGATAAATAGATAATTATTAGCAAATAACTTCTTTGAAATTTCTTTAAAAACTCCCTAAATCATCACATTTGTGTCGACAATAAGTCACACAATGGGGAGATTTGTGCTGATCAGAAGTGTCTTCTATATGTTTTGGTTTTCCACCTCTGATGAAGAGCAGCACACAGCCGCTTCTCAAGCCTAAGGGCCTTATTTTAACGATATATACTATTTAAGCATATAATTATTAAATAATGTTTATAATAAAGTAATTTTCGATAAATTGTTAGGTAAATATTGGGGTAATTTGGCAGTAATTCCAAAGAAATTTCAAATAGGTTACTTGCTAATTATCACCTATTTACCATGAAATTTGCTGTAAAATGAAGTGTTACCAAACGTACACATGCATGGCCCAATGAGAGTGAACCACACATGGGTAGGGGGGGGGTTACAACCAGCTGGAGAGGCAACAGGTGTACACTGACAAATAAACAGAAGTGGGCAATGGCAGCGAGGGGAGAAGAGGTGCGGCAGGTGCTAGTGGGGGTATTTATACTCCTGATTTTGCTTTCCTTCAGTCAGCATGTTTTCACAGCAGTGCTACTCACATTGCCTTAAAAAGACACGAGGCATTTCCAGACGCATATATCCTGAATTGTCTTCCTTTAACTCACTGGATCTTTGTTTTTATCTTTTCACAGCTACATTATAATTACACAGCGAAGACTATTTGACATAACAGACTGTGACTAACAGGGATGTTATCCCCCTGACGTTTACAGATCAGGCTGACAGAATGATGAACAATCTTGACGTTTCTTACCAGACACCTCCACAATGTCTCCGGGGACAATTTGTCTGGCCTTGATCATCTGCACACTCTTTCTGTCAGAACGGTAAACCTTGCCCATCTCAGGCTCGTACTCCTTGAGAGCCTCGATGGCATCTTCAGCGTTACGCTCCTGTGGCACAAACAAACAAGAAGACACAGTCATTAAAAAAGTCAAAATGAGTAAAGGAGGGGAGGGGGACTCAGCTAAAATAAAAATATAAATACACACATTCACAAATTTTGAGCCACACTAAAAATGATCAATAAACTGATGTCAACACGCCTGTTTTTCCTTGAATGTAATCCATACTCATGTTGTCTTTGGTCTGGCACTGACAATGTCCTCTAGCAGGCTTTGAATCATTACACACAGCAATCACACACCAATACACAACCTACTGATGACACATGAGTACGACACTTTTGTCTTTTTCTTTCTCCAAATAAATACCAAATATTGTGTGGACGGTTGTGCATGGATCTATGTTAATATACATAATCTAACTGAGGAAGTGTGCAACAAGAAAGTACACGCTGGCTTCAGAGATGAAATCTCCTAATAGCAGATTACAGTTCTGTCTTAAGAGGAAAAATAGGAACGAAGCAGCTGATTTTCGACACTTGGAGGGGATGTTCCTGTAGCTGCCTGACAGCAGTGCCAATTACTTAATGGCATGCATGTAGAAGAGCATGACCTGCATAATGTGAATCACCCATCTGGTGAACGTATCATATGTATCATCTTAAATTGAAGCTAGAGTGAAGATTTACTCTGTGTTGTAACAGCTACTTTAAAGCACAAACCAACTATTCCAGTTGAGCAACCACGTCTGGGTAGAAAACATGGCAGTAACTGGAGCCTGTGTACTTTCTGTCATCATTTGCAATGGATACGTCTTATTGCTCAACGCGCCGGGCATTGTCACTGACCTGCCACACACCAACGATAGCGTTGGCGATGAGGATAAGGAGGATGACGAAGGGTTCCACAAAGGCGGTGACGGTCTCATCACCTTCCTCGAACCAGGCCAGCACCTGACGTCAGAGCGGTAGAGAACAAATCAGTGTTGGTGTGAGACAACAGTGACAGTGCTCCTGAGAAAACAGCATGCAAATATGTCCGAACATCTGTATTTAATGTACAATAAACATTGTTTAAACAATCGGATTGTGCCTGAATAAAAAGATTCCTCAAAGCTTTATAAGATTGTTCATAATATGTAAAGTCTGAATAATAAAAGGGTATAGTTTCAGGGATTGTGGAGGCTTTTCATGGGAATTTATAGTTTTATATGCATTTAGCATGTTTCACTTAGTATATAGTATAAAATAACATGCAACAATGTGATAAAAGTATGATGATTTTATTTATACAGCTCATTTTCAAGACCTTGTCTTCATTTACTTTGAGAATTTTTTATCTTTTCACCTGTTATTTTGATAACATATTTGTATGTCATAATATGGTTACGTAATTGTTATTAATTTGATCTCAATGTCCCAGAACTCTTTGCTCCTCCAGACTTCAACCCTCTCTCCATGGAGGCCCTTCGTTCCTTCCTTCAGGCCTGACCTTTCCCGAAGGATTCAGTTTCTCTCCTCAGCTTGGGGCTCTCTTTAAATAAACCCATAGCCCTCGGCCCCCCTATACTTTCCTGACCCCCCATCTCTCACTGGCTCCTCAATATTCGCCTTCTAAGGCCATCATGACAGCTGCCCGAAGGGGAGAAAGCTGGGCATAGGAATTAATACACCTACAAGCCCTTGCAATCTGTCTCCCTCCTCTCAAGTTGTCGTCCGCAAAAACACATGGAGGGGTGGAGGGGGATAAGAAGTTCTTTATCTGGACAAAGTGACCAGACAGAAATGATCAACTGCTTGTTTTCTGGAAGAGTTACTGTGATGGGTTTTAAAGTTAAATGCATTATAATGACCTGTTTTCAGGACGGCAATAAAGAATGTAAGAGGAGCCGAGAGATTATTGTGCCAAATATGTAAATGTGAGAAAACGCATTGTGACGAGTTTATTCTTGTTAATGAGAATTGTAAAAGTATGCAGCTGTTCTTTTGTAGATAAAAGCCAAGTGATCCCACGTGGTGTCAGTGTCTCGTGGAATTTGTTGCTACTATTATGTCTACTATAAATCCTACTGCTGTTACTTGAGTTTAAAATGAACGTGACAGGAATAACCAGAGTTTAGAGTTACTGACATGATTAAAAAAAATAAAAATACCAATGCTTGTTTACTTACAAAAGAGATGCAGGCAGCCAGCAGCAGGATCCTGACGAGCAAGTCCTCGAACTGCTCCCTGATCAGCTCCCAGACGCTCTTACCTGAGTGAGACAGACAAGGAAATAAATGAATATAAATCAATGGATAATTATCACAAAATATAAATGTAATTACTGAAATGTGCAAAGTGTATTTCGGTGCAAAGGGAATATATAAAGTATGGATTTAGAAGAAGAAGAAGAAGGAAGGTATACTTTATTAATCCCTCTTGGGGAAATTCAGTTTTCAGATCTTTGTTGTTAAAATGATATTCAAAATGTATCATACAGTGCTAGTCATTAGCACGTGGGCATCACACAATCAAACTGCAGCCTGCATGTATCATTATTACAACCCTTTTCAGAGTACTATTGATGGTTTTCCCAAGTGGGTCGAATCAGGTGTCTGGAAGTTCTTGTTCAGATTTACATATTTTGTAAAAAAAAAACAAAAAAAAAACTCACCCTCCTCAGCGGGCAGCTCTGGAGTTGGAGACGAAGGTGAAGGAGCAGGAAGGTTGTGGAGACAGAAAGACAGGAAAAAGGATGCTCAGTTAAAATGATTAATATTCAGAAAAGAAACATGGCGTTCATCAAGAAACAACTTTGGGAGAAAAGTTATACTTCTTGGTATAAGATGATCTTTGGTTTCTGAAACTCTCTAACTTCCATCTTTTCAAAAATCCCTGTGTGATTTACACTTAATGACTTTAAGCAATGCATGGAAGCCTGAAATTAAAAAAAAACATTGTACTGTATTTGATATTGAATCAGCTTTGACCTAGGCCTAATGAAAATCTCACTGCAGTGGGTATCACTTTATAAATCCTTAACTTGTAAACAAAATAAAACATGTTGAATGGCAGCTAAAAATGTTCCACAGCAACAGAAACATCACAGTGAAAACAAAGAATGCATATGAATATAATACCATATTACACTGCCTAATTTGCCAATCCACTGGTTATTGATTAGCAATCATATTACGGATCATTTAGACGTAAGCCATCTAAGGACCTCCCCTTTCTACCCGGGCCTAAAATTATCCATCTCTCTTGTTAACGCCCGCCCCATATATCACCCAGGAAGCTTCTTGAGCCATCACCTGTCTCTCTCGCTCTCCAGCCATCTTCTTTGGCTATCTTTAAATAGCTCTTCAAAGCCCTCAAAGTCTCTGCTTCTCAATGTCTCTGCATTTCTACCAGCTGTTGCAACTCCTCTCTAAAAAAGCATCACATGCAAAATCTCAACCAAGCCCGACTCCATTGGTGTTGACTCAGGAAAACACCTCCAAACTATCATAGCAGATGTACTTTGTGGAATATTTTCAATGCAAACACAATAAATTTTTTCTTTAACCGTGAAGTGAGAAGTTTCTCTATGTGGCCTAGTTGCCAAACAGTGACTTTGTCTTTCCTCTCTCAGAAGGCCTCCCACCCCATCCCTGACTCTCACCATTGAAGCCATACTTGTCCAGGTTCTTCTTGAACTGGTCAGGAGTGAGACCGGTATTCTCGTTCACACCGAAGTTAGCCAGGCATTCAGCCGGGTTTTTCATGTGTGAGTTCTCCATCCTTTCTGGATAGACGCGCTCTTTTACTTCTTAGTTGTTCTCAGTTTTTCCCTTGTTCCACCACCCGCAACCTAGAAGCGTGGCACCCTCCTATTCAGGAGTACTAGACTGACAGAAAGAGCGAATAACCGCATACATGTTCAGGGTTTTATACCACCAAAGGGCTCAGGATTGGTGGACACCCCGCCGGCACACGCCCCCAAATTCCAGCATGGGAGGGCATGGTGGTGGTGGTGGTGGGGGGTGTGCGGGTGGGGCTCGAGGTGGAGCAATGGGGAGGTGAGATGGTGGACTTGGACAGGAACATGGCTTGGATTTGGAGAGGAGGTAATGCAGGAGAGTGGTGGCGAAGGGGCTGGGGGACGGGGGAGGGGGTGGGGGGTCACACCGTGGATGAAAATGAGATCTGTTTTTGGAACATGCATGGTCAGTGGAATAAGACGAAGGGAGAAGGTGAGAGAGTGAGACAGGAGATCATCCAGAGGGGAGGAGAAGAGGGGAGGGGGGGCACATTGAGTGACGGCTCAACTGGTTTCTGCTGAGGAAGGTGGCCGAGCCAGAGAGAGAGAGAGAGAGAGAGAGAGAGAGAGAGAGGAGTGAACTAGAGAGATATTGAAGAGGGGAGATGGTAGACGGATAATTTAGTACAAGAATTAGCCGGCATTTTTACATGGAGAATGTGCGTTAGACATGTTGGCGCATTGACACATGATGAAGTTCACAGCTCAAACCAGAAACCAGAACTTTGTGCAACAGATCTGCATCACCAACACGTGTCCATTTATCTCAAGTTCTGCGGAGCCACTCGTAATAACAGACACACCAGACCTGATAATAAACCTAGTTAAGTAAGACATGGGGATGATAAAAGGAAAAGTGAGTGTGTAGTAGAGGAATGATCTCTGGGGGGACAGGAATGTCAAGAGGACAGCCAGCGTGTCACACTATCGCACTGCAGAGGCAAAGCCCCGGCTGCAGATACAGGAGGATCAAGTTTTATTTCTCTTTTTTTATGAGGAAAGGAAGGCAGCGGGGAGATATGGAGCGGCTTAGGTGGATGCACGACAGATGATCCGGCCACAAATTACTGTTCAGTGAGGCACAATGGCCTCTTGTGGTGGATTGACAGCATTGAATTTGATATTGGAAAAATGAGAATACACATGACTTAACCCATTTGTGCACACAACTGAAATTTTAAATCTTAACTTTGGTGGAAATGTTCTCTGGGCTTGCCTAAGCACAAATGTGAAGACATATTCAAAATCGGTCAAACTGAAAAGTTTTCTTAGGAAAAACAGTAGTCCCATGTGCCCAAACACAAGATGTAGTATGATAAGAAAATGTCTCAGAAACTACAAGGGGCACAATCAAGTATTTGGTATCTATAAACTCATAACAAGTTGAATATCAAAGATATGAGCACATGCAGTGTAAAAAAAATAACATTTAATAAACATAATGTTAGCATTTTAGCTCATTTTTCAAAGATTCTGACTTTGACTCTTTAATAAAAGTGTGATTTTTCATGGGATTTAAACATTTCAAAGTTCTACTGTTGATACCGGCCCAAAGCATGTCCGTACCAAATTTCAAGACTTTTGACCAATCACAACAGATGTTGTGGCATATTTCCATATCATACTAAATATAGTCTTTGGGCACAAATGGGTTAAAATAACATATTATTTACATATACTACAGTTTTTATTAAGGAATCTGTATAGTAGCTAAGGGTTTGATCACTCATTATTTGCTCTCTTTTTGACAACAATACATCAGTAACACTTCGTGTAGTGAAAACTCAGTATAAAACATAATGTTGAGCACAAACTCTGTTGATTTACTATTTGTTTTAACAGCAGTAAACAGGCTACCGGGGGGGTGCAGACAGGAATTCAAGTTGCTGTTGCTAATCAATAAACTGACAGGTGTCCCTGTAAGAGCAGCAGTGGTCACTGCTCACCACCTTTGACAGCTATGGGGCACATTTTTGCTGCAATCTATTTATTCCTGTGATACGTTGTTGTGCAGTGTTACAGTGCTAAAGTGCAAAGATCTATTTTGTTTTCAGTGTGAAATAGGCTTTACTCTAAAAAAAAAAAATGCACTTATTGGAAGTTATTACGTAACACGTTGCATTAGCCAAAGTTTATTTTTGGTCAAACTGTTCCAGAAAAATGTCAACAGCTGCCAGAGTCAGCCATCTGCATCATCAATAGTATACTGTATGTTTTACTGTGTCATGTTTCACTTGAATACCAATGTCACTTGAAGCGTGACCATCAAGCATTAAATTAAATGTGCTTGAGGGAAACGGAAAACTATTTGTGTACGGCACTATAGCGTGATGAGCAGTATGTAATGACTTCAACAAATAACGATAAAACATGTTGGTGATGTGTTGTTTGAACCAATTGAAACACTTTACTGTAAATAATGATAATAATGTGATCTTTTGCAATGTCCTGTTTTTGCTCATAATAACAATATGGCTTTGCTTAGCTCTGAATCACGATCCTTTACCCTCTTATATTTATATCACAGCAGTGTTCACTACCTCACTTCTATATTCTTTTATAGCTGATAAACAATGCTAATTTCACTCTTCTATGATCCAGCTTTGTATTTAATTAATTATATATTTAGAATTAACAACTTACACCTCAGTTCAAATGATGATTTTCCTTGTGACCTAAACTATTTACATGACCTCAACGACTCACATCGTGGTGTGAACGACCCTAATGAGAGCTTTATGACTCCACTAAAAAGAATGACCACGAAGTGTCCCTCTAATTCTACAATAATTTTAAATTTAACATCATCCCAATGGATAGATCATTTTTTGACTTGATTTTTTAATTTATTTTCATCAAGATTAATGTGCTTTTCTTTTAGTTTTTTTTTATTATGCTAACAGATATGGTAAATGTTTGTTTGTAAAGGAATGTCGTTTTTACTAATTTTCATACAATATTAAAGGTGTTATTGATAACATTTTTATGTGGACGAATAATTAAAAAAAATAATACATCCTCAGAGCTTTTAGAAAGATGCCGAATAAAAGTATGGCTTTTTCTAAAAAAAAATATTATGATTGTGAATTAATCTTTTTATTTTTTTTTATTTTGACGGGTCCAAAATTAATGTTTTGTTTATCTCAGTGGAGGACATCTCACTTTTGGTTCCCACTATTAACAAGGCTTGTGAGCCAATAGTATAACTACGTTGGTAACACAGGGTGTTTCTGTGTCGTCAGCGATCTAGTTGTCAGTTAGGCGCTGAGCTTCACTCCGGTACCAATCCCAAGTGTTCAACGATAAAAGGATGCTGCCTCTGCCACGCCTGGCTGCACTGACTCTGGTGTCTCCATCAGGCTGCAGAATACGTGAATATTAATCGTGATAACAAGTGACAAATGACGTTAGCACATATTAGCTGTCGTAACTTAATCGTACGAACAACAATAACCCATAAAATTACAGTTTGGCATATTTAAACAAAACCAATAAATAGTCCTTACAACCTTAACTAATGTGTTGTCACAGGCTGGATTGTCAAAATGAGAAAAATAACAGCTTCTATCCCTGAGGAGCGTTATCATCTTATCATTAGTGATGGTTGCGTTTAGGTACCTAACGTTATAGTTCCCTCAAAAAATGTATAACAAAGATGCACATCTGAGAGTATTCAGATGTGGGTGGCCGACTAAACCAAAGTTGGTGATTGTTGGAAAGACTAACCTAGACGGTTTTGGTAAGTTTGATTTTGTTTCCGTCAAGTTTGAATGAAGTGTGTTTTACGATGCTCCGCTGCTAGAACAGCTGATCTCCCAGCTGAAACTATGGCAGTGGGGGAGGTACACACTCTCTCACACACACACACACACACACACACACACCTAATGTAGGCCTACAGCTACATGACACACAATGACTTCATTACTTTACCACAAAATATTCATCACTTGACATGACTGACTGTCTGTCAGAGTCTCACTCCACTGGACCATAAATATGCAGGTTGTACAACGAACTGGCAACCACTTGTTATGAAGTGAATGCAATGGAACAGGGGAGGGGGAGTGCGACATCTAGTGGCTGAATGTTAACAATGTTAACAATTAAACCTTCAATTACTTATTCATTTAGAATTCACAACTTCAGCCTTACTTCAAGTGATGATTTTCCTCAACGACTCACATCGTGGTGTGAACGACCTTAATGAGAGCTTTGAACTCCTCACTAGCCAATAAAACTGATAAACAATGAATGTCGAAATGTCCCTCTAATTCTACAACAATTTTAAATTCAACATCATTCCAGTGGATAGTTTATTTTTTGACTTGATATGTAATCTATTTTTTTATCAGATTTAAAATGTTTTTCATTGAGGTGTTTCTCTTATGCCTACAGGTATGGAAAACATTTGTTTGTCAAGGAATGTCGCTTTTCCTGATGTGTTTTATACAATATTACTGTTTGTAAGGTTATTGATATTGTATTTACAGTAAGAGAAAAATTAAAATAAAGCAGTGGCAGCTCTGAAACAGACTCACTGACTTGCTCAAGGACACTCCAGCAGGGCGGATGCTTCTAGTAACTAGAGCATTTAACTCAGGTTATATGTCTGTCAGTAATTTGAGGGGAAATAATGCAAATGAAAAGTTTAGAAACATTCAGGATAAATGTATATATAGAACATTTATTTATACTATATATACATTATAAATAGGTGTACACATTTCCTGGATATTTGCAGAACTATTGGAGTAACTTACTGCTGATATACTACATAACCATGAGGACATACAGTATTTACAGTATATACATTTATTATTATTAGCCTATTGGTGACACAAACATGAGCTTCTGCTGCTCCTCCGCCGAGAATGTCTAAAATAGTAAGTTGTTTTTGTGGCAGCTTTCAAGTTTCCAATCAGCTGCTGGTGACCAACTGACCCGGCCCTCTGTCCTGCTGGTGAGGGGCTAATTCCTTTCCCAAAATGTACAGAAAATGATCCACGATGTAGAAGAGCAGGAAGCATTTAGTTTAATGCATATTTTAGCAGAATTATACTCACTAAACTTCCCTTCTCTTTTGAAAAGCTGCGCACAAAGCTGTACAGCGTATGCATGCAAACATATTCAGATATTTCATTAAGATTCAACTGATCATTTAGAGCACATGTATATAATCATTTTCTTTGATTTCACTGGAATTTATAAGATATGAGAATGATTAGTGTGATGATGAACTCACGTAAACCTACATTCCACTCTATAGTTAGTAAGATATCTACACGCCATAAAAAAAAATGTGTAGGTAACCTGAACTGTGAGTACATTAAACTTCAAGGGGGTGAATTTGATCAATTTGGCAGTAGCGTCATGCTGTATGAACTGTTTTGTTCCACAGACATGTTGCTTAAACATTTTATTCTCATTCTGTCCTGCCAGTGTTCCCATCTCTGTTTCACCCAGCCGGTCTCCAGGCCTCAGCTGTTGTACAGCCGTTCTGACCTCTGAGATTTGGGGACTGTGATAGGGGTCGGCCTGTCAGTGTCTCCCTCAGGGCACAGCAGTGACATTTAACTCAATATCCCAGAAGGATAAGGTTTCCCCCCCCACCGTCCCCTCCATCTTCCGCCTCAGTCTATTGCTGAAGTGTCAGTGGCCTGTGGGTGCCGGGACTACTACAGCGTAAACCCCAGCGAGTTGGGACACCCGTCGTATCCAACTCCCACCATGGCGCTAACACGCCACGCCCTCGTGCCAGGCTGAGGGATCACCATGTGCCGACTTAACCCATCGAGCCCTCCCTCCTCCACTTGTGAACTCTATACGTGTTCCCAGTTCTGTACAAGTGTTAAGTGCTGTGGCGGTGCAGCTGTACGCATGGCTATCTTATGCAACTAAGTCTGTCTCTGCTGACTTGCACGGCACAAGCAAAGCGAGAGGGAAATGGCGACATTTGTCACTTAAAGACGTGGGGGGGGCGATGAACGATGTATTTCCTAAAGAAGGTTATTGTCTTCTGTGGGTTGTTGGATCAATAGCATCCATTTGTAGGGGCATAATAACGTGAAGGTATTCTCATTTACAATAGCTGGTAGTTATAAAGATTCATCTAGTCTTATGAAAAACAACCTGATCACCAGGAAGTGCAATTCTATTGATTAATACAACACTCGCCAGACACAAGACCACAACAACATTAATTCAGATAACATGCGTGGTATTGACAGTGAGGACATAATTAGTACCGTGCAATAAGGCAATGGATAAAGGAGCTACAGTGTCGGTGTTAGCTGGGTACTTGTTACAGCATTAGCTAATAGTAATAATAGAAGTGGCAGCTGAGTCTCTGAATCCAGAATTCCTCACGAGATATAAATAGAGCAGGTGACACTGTGCTGCTGGGCATGGCACCACGACAGCTTTGCAGCTTTTTTTATGTCAGAACGCCGGACCTTTAGCTCCGACTCGTAACTTCGGACTATTGGGGGAAAATACGACAGGATGTCGGAGGGCACATTTGACTCCACGGTGTCATCAGTATCCATGTGGTACACCGGGCTGAAGAGTTCCGGGTTGTTCACACCATTCCACACACTTAGGGCTGTACTATATAAGCCCCGGGGGAGCCGATAGGAAAGTGAGCCTGTTGATCAAAAGTGGCTTTCGTTCTACAGATGGACCGTCGCTTACTCGGCCGGTTCTGCTTTTTTAGATAAATTTACTGGCAGTGACGTTTTATTGGGAAACTCAAGAACTGAAGAATCAATCCTGTTAGCTTTACTGGCCGAGATAAATTCAGATCTGACCTACAGCTGTCTCGAATCTGTCAATGTACATTTCAGAGGTATTCACAATACGGGTTATGCTGTACAATCGTTACTACACAATACAGAGTTTGATCTACTATAGTATAGGTGTGGGACTCACCAGAGGCCCCACGATACGATATTATCACAAAACGGACGTCATGATACGATCTTATTACGATTTTACACATTTTGCAATATGCTGAGTATTGCGATAAGATATACTGCGATTTACTACCTTATTTCAACTGCAAATTATGCAGTTTGCCAACATCTGTTTTATCTAATAGATAAAGTTTTTACTCCCTTCATCGCAAGAGTTTTCATTCATATATCTTGAGGTCAGAGATCAAGGGACCCCTTCCCTTTGAAAATGGCCATGCCGGTTCTTCCCTGCCAAAATGTAGCGTAAATTCTGAGGGTTATTTGGCAGTCTTCCCGAGAAGCTTATATGACATGATTGGTACCAATGGATTCCTTAGGTTTCCTAGTTCCATATGATGCCAGTATCTTGATCCTCTATAGCTTTAAGAGTGAGCCCCCTGCGACCTCTGAAAGACAGAATAGCAACCGGGTTCTTAAGAGGTTAATAGTTAATACAAAAAAGAGCGATACTTGACATCCGTGTATCGATACAAAATTGCCACGCAATCGCGATACTATACTGTATTGATTTTTCCCCACTCCCACTGTAGTATGAACTACAGAGGTTGGTAGTAACACGTTTTATTTTCTCCGTTAAATGTACTTTTTGGAGTACCCTTGAGAAAAAAATTGCATTTTTGTTGTATTTGCATACCCTCAATATGGTAAAATTATTTGTTTTTTTTATGGATGTTGATGTAGCCATGGGAATATTTTCATGGCCTGCATTTACCCAACTGTGTAATCAGGAGATTATGATGTGAAATGTCATCACAAATCAACTACAAACTTAAATGTATATTGTTTACTTTTTTTTACCTGAAGTTACTCACTTCTCAATTAGTTTTTTTTTCAGTAGACATATCAGTACTCTTGCTAAAGTAATTATTTAGATGACACCTTTTACTTCTACTTGAGCACTTGTTTGCAGAAAGTAAAAATACTTTAATTTGAGTGTTCTTTCTTCACCTCTGATGAAATCATCATCAAGCCCTCAACTGTAGACCTCACTGTCAGCCTTACTATAAACTTACTGGCAGTTCCACCTATTAAGGGGATTATATTTCATAAGTGAAAACATACTTTTATGTTCAACGTCCAAGTATGTTTCCAAAAACAGCAGGCTGCATAAAATTTGACGAGGTTGTTTTTATGTCTGCGCATGAACAAAATCCTTCTGGAGTTTCATAATAGCAGTCATAAATTAAACATTTTAGTATCCCAGGCCAGCATAGCTGTATGAACTAGTATGTACAGTATTTGGTATCATCTGAAAGATGAACTATACTACACCTTCAATGTCTTGTCTATTTTGAGTACTCTTATCTAACCCAAGACACTATTTAGGGGTTGATTGCTATGACTGATGGGCATGTTGCAGCCACAAAATTGGATTGCACCCCGTAAACTATGACCCCAAGTTAGATTTTCACTTTTCTAACAGCATTGAATACAGTTAACCTACAAGCAGCAGAAACAAGGACACATCTGAGTCCTGGAGACTCACTGACCAACAAAAAATGTGGAAACATAATCCGAGAACACAGCAGTGCCGCAGTAAGAATCTGAGACCCCATAGCCAGTGACAAATTGTGACACCCAAAGGGTGACTTCAAGTCTAACGTCCCACTAAAAATGGACAGAGGATTATACTCCTGAAGGAGAATGAGAAAGACTGAGGCACCCAATGGAGAACGGATTTGCAGTAATGTGTTTTTTGACAGATACAGTATAAATATGTATGCCTCATAAACATCTTTTAGTTTTAGCCGCATTATTTTGCGCACAGGTTTGGAAAAGGTAACAATTGTGTCTGCAACAGGGTATCATTGCTAAATAAATGGGAAAACGGGTAGTGAATTCTTAAATGTTTTTGTTCAGTGTAGCTTCACCTTACAGGAGTTTTTGAAAGAGAACTATTCATATCAAACGAGAGGACAGGGAATTACAGAAAATCAATTTCCATTTAAAAGTGTCCGCTCTTTTAAATCCAAAGCCAACCCCCCTCAGCTGTACCCTTCACCTCTCACCCCATTGGTCCTGTAAAAGGAAGGCAAAACGATAGACGGAGCGTCTTGAAGATGAGCGTCGATGACAGGAAGACGAATGAATGCAAAAAGAGCCAGAGAAATGCCGGAGAAAGAAACAGGATCCTTTTTTGATAAATATAGAATGAGGAACGTGAAAGAGAGACACAGTTTGTTTCTACACAGCCTCTGTGTAGAAACAAAAGGTGAATATTACTCTTATTAAAAAAGTAATTATTTAATCTGATACAAACTTATTAATGGATATCTAATTATGTACAAAATGTTACAACTGCATCCACCATAGTTGTTTTTTGTTGGCATACATCCAGCTCTTATGAAATGTTAACCTTCCCTTGGGAAAATGTAAAGCTAGGAGCATTTTATTATCCAAAGCTCTGCGGGGTTTTTGTCTCGTAGTTATGTGGATCATCTGACTGGAGGAGTCAAAAGAGCTCAACAGCACCTCCCTGTGGAGAACAGCTGGACACATCCACACAATTCAGGCTAAATTACTCCTTGTGCAGGATAGAGCAGCACCAGGAAGTCAATTCTAAAAAGTCTTGGTCAAGTTAGAAATTCTTCATCAGTTTGCTGCTTCTAAAAAGTTTTTTTTTTTTTTTTTTTTATGAGTGAGCTATTAGTTACCTAATTTACTATTTGACCAAAATCTTTTTAGTTAGGGACATAGTATATTAAAATCGATTTACTATATTATTTTTATATTAATTAAGTCTTTGAGTTCAAGTTAAGACATATTGTATGGAGAACCAAAGTGTTCAATATTAAACAAATATGAATACTTGTGAATAAATATGAACAAATTATAAAGTTTTTATCAAATATCACAATATTTTTGACCAAATACCTCGATATTGATAGTGCAACGATATTGTAGGGTTAACTTTTTGTGCTTTCACGCAATATTTACACAATGAGATTTTGATAAGTAATCATTAATAATGTGGATATAATGAGGCAAATAATAGAACAACTAGAACAGTCAGGTAAATTCAGAAAATGACAATTTTACTCTAATGCAGCCTTTAAAACCAGGAAAAACAACACTTATAATACGGAGTCTCATATCACGATATTGATATATTGTCCATCCCTAAATATAACCGTGATATGAGCTGATCAGTCTATTAATCGATTAGTTTGGCAACAGAAACTGTTTTGATGATTGTGTAATTGTTTAAGATACTAAACACATTTACTGGTTCAAGCTTCTCAAATGTGAGGATTTTCTTTTCTTTTCCTTGTTGTGATAGATAACTGAATTAAATTAGATTTTGGGTTATTTAATGGACAAAACAAGTAATTTGATGCCATCACCTTGGGCTTATGAAATTTTTCACATTACAGACCAAATGATTTATCGATAATGAAAATAATCATAGATTGCCTAAAATAATAATCTGATACATTATAAAATCCCACCTTAATATTAGAATAGGTTAATTTTATGCTGCTTCTTTTTTCAATGACAGTTTACTGCAGGTTTTTATTTATTTTTTTAATCCAGCAGGTTTTGTTTCAATAAAAACACCCCGCAATAACCTGTCATTGTGAAAAAGACGAGCCAAGCAAGGAATATTCAAAACGAGGAAGGGTCATGACATCATCATGACCCTACTCTAATTTTGCAAGTACAGGTTTTCTGTCGAATAGTGTTTCCCTCTAACGAAACCCTATGCCTAAACCTGAACCATTATCCCTAACCACCGGTGCTATCATTTTAACAAAAGGGAAACACTATTCGACGGGGGAACAGACTTCGACTTAACACCTGTAACAGCTATAAAAAGGTGCAGAATTGTAGAGGCATATAACATTTTGCAATTAACTCAACCTGACAATAATAGGAAACATAGTAAGAGCTGGCTAATGGTAGCCCTCCTGAATATTATTAATTATCATTAAAAAGTTTGATGGTTTGTTAGTTACTGATAACAAAGATGCTCCATTACATGAAAAATACTACACCATTAGCACCAATGTGAAATCAGTGACGTAATGACCCCATCTCCTTGGGGCTAAGCAATCTAACAGGTTCCGAACGGGGCGGGGCAGGCATGTGTTCTGGGCGGTCATGCCCAGAACACATGCTGCATGCATGATGGTGTATTACAATAAAAATGACTAGTGGACATTGTAGCTCAGATTCTCGCTTTATTGGTCAACTTGATGAAAGACTACAAAACGAATTCACAAAAAATCTCTTTCAAGTAATCAAATCTGTACAAACCTAAACTGTATGGGGTTTTTACAGCTCTGGCTCATATGAATCTGAAGAGTCATATGTGTGTGTATGTGTGTGTATGCGTGTGTGTGTGGGTGTGGGTAAGCATGTGCTTGCTCACTCTGAGACAAGGTGACGTGTTCCTTCCTGTTCAAGGAAACCGAGGCGCCACACTCAGATAGGCAAGAAAGCACATGCACGCACGCACACACAGGCACACACCTGTGTTTGAGATTTTACAGTACAGAGGACAGGGAAAACAAAATACTTCCCCCCTCCACAAGTACACACACGCCACCTGCTGGCAGGGGTTCGCTGCTAAATTCATCATGTCAGCAATCTCCCTCTGTCTCCCAAACCCTGCTTTTTCAGTCAAAATGACTGTACAGACAGACACTGTGGTTTTAACCTTTCCACGGGAGGAGTGGTAAGAGAGAGGGGAAAGTATAAATCTCTAATACTCTCACACAAAATGTACACGTGCACACATGATTTTTAATGCTCACCGGCAGACGAGACGCGTTTGTCATCTGCGCACGCACGCACTCACTCAGACAATTCGTAACATTAAATGTTTTAAGAAGTACAGATAAAAAAGGAAAAAAGCCCTGGGTATAGGTTTGATTTCTGGCTGTTTGGTGAAAGAAAGGAGAAGAGAGGTAGAGAGGGCAGGAGGGATGGGTTGGAGGTCGAGGGCAAACTACTGCTGTCATTTCTTAGCTTTCCTTGGGGGAGTGACTGGGCGGCCAGAGCCCATGCCCCCTCCACCACCATAGAACAGCTTCTTGTCTGCAGGTTTGAGAATCTGTAAAAAGCCAAAGATGATATTAAAAATAAGCACAATTCAAACAACAAAAACATTGAAAATTTTGATTTGTAGGATGTGTTTATTAGAATCTAAACGTTCTAAGTGGCCTCGTTGGTCTCTTGCTTACCTGGAATGAGCACATGAGGGTCTCATCTACGCTCATCATGGCTCCGGCATTGTCGAACTCTCCGCAGTAGTTTGGGGCTGAGAACAGCGTCACCAGCTGCCTCTTTGCAAAGAACTCATATCCGTCCTCGACCACCTGAAACCAGATTAACGTCAGGTTGACAAGTTGCAAGGAAGGAGTGAGAGTAATTTCAAATATTTGCTTCTCACCTGTATATAATAAATCAGGCACAAAAACAGAACCACATTGTAATTCATTTACAGTATTATACCAACAAAATGGTTTATACATCATAAATACATTGCTCTCACTTGAACTGCCTACCTGGTTATCAGTAAAACTGGGCTGAAATCCAACTGTGCTGAAGTGGTCATGGGGCTATCCAAGTACTTCAGCAGTTCCACCTCACTTTTCTTCAAATACTCACTAACAGCTGGACATGCTTGTTTGATAAAAGTGCTAGCCTTGCGTTGACTACAAAAGCAGTTTATGTAAGGAGGAGGAAAGATTCACAACACAAAAATATTGTCCTTAACAGTACTAGGGGTAAAACTGCTCTCATCATGGTTTCTGTAAAACTGCTCCAAGCACATTGAGATGCTATCCTATAACAAGATACTCGAGTTCCACATCCACATTCATTCATCTATACTGCCTTTCATTCCTACATCTTAACTTCAAGATCAAGGTCGTGCACTGACCTGATGGGCCCGACAAATAAGGTCCATGTCGTGTTTGTGGAGGAACTTGGTGACCACGTCGGCGCCAAAGGTGAAGGAGACCCCGCGGTCGTTCTCACCCCAGCCCAGCACATCCTTGTCCGGGTCGGCCCACAGCAGGTCGCAGAGGAGGCCCTGGTCAGGCACATCAGTGGGGCGCATGACCCTTCGGACCTGCTCCATAGACTGGAGGTCTGGGGACAGGCCTGGAGAAGTGAACATTAGAGCAGTTAAATATTAGACATATTATGATTAGGTAAGTCTAGGTTTGGTTTTACTACTCGTTTTCAGGTTTAAAATTCACCAGAGACAGAAAATATCATTACAAATATTATCTTGATATCAATATCGCAACAAAAATACGGAAAATGTATCCAAAAATCACACATAAAATTAGTTTTCTCAAATAATAATGATCAGACCAGCAATCAACCTCACAGGCCTTTTAATAACAAGAATTACATTATTTACTTTTACTGTGATGTTTGTTTGCATCATTAATGTTTGGAAACAAACACAGAAGGAAATAAGGGATGTACATTCATTTTTAGAGCTGAAACAATCGGTCGATCAACAGAAAATTTATAGCCAACCATTTTAATAATCGCTTGAGTCACTTTTAAGCTAAAACACCAAATATTCCCTATTTACAGCTTCTAAAATGTTAAGATTTGCTGCGGTTTTGTTGACTTATCGGATTGTGAACTGACTGAACTGGTTTTGGAATGATGGCCAGACTAAACAAGACATCTGAAGTTGTCACCTTGGCTTCTGGGAAACTGATGTTTCAGTATTTTATGGACTAAACTGTTAACCGAACATATAATCAGCAGATTAATCAACAATAAAAATAATCCTAAATTGTAGCCCTACATTATGATCTGCTAGGAATTAAAAAAAAAAAGCTTAAACTTTGAGTTGTGTATGTATACTTAACATTTATATGATCAAAACATTATGGATTGGGGCTTGACCTTTAACTGCAGTGTGCTCAACAGATGAAAAACTCTTGCAAACATACAATATCCTTTCTGTGTGTTTTGTGTTATGTAACTTAACATGTTCCAAGAGGGAGATGGTGTTTGCCCTCATGATTATCAGTGCCTGTTTGCATATTTTGTGTAGTCGGTCTCGCAGACACTGTGACTAGCTGTCGGCGTCACATTGTCTGAACCCTTAGGCGCATTTTATCATGCTATTTTCTGTATTAAACACAAAAATAAATAACAGATGTGTTCCTTTCATTCTTTTTTAATCAAATGTGCTTGTTTATTCTTTAATCAGCCCTGTCCGTCTTACAGGTTTTTTTTAATTGTCAAGAGCTCTTTGTTCTTTTAATTTTGCTTCTTTCTGTGCTGGGCATTTTGTGAGTGATTGAACTAACTAATTAACCACTAACCACTAATTGTATTAGACAGAGAGCACTGCCTATGATAAATTTTTACACATTTAGTCCAGCAATGTTTAAGTTGTAACCTGTATATCAAAACTACTTTTTACTTATTAGCAATACTGTAGGTATGATTAGAAATAAGAAATAAAAAGTGCTTTACAACCATGACTGCTGAACAGGGCAAGGATACATAGAAATATACTCTAACAAGAAATTATGATCCAACACAGTCCTGCAGGCCTTAGACCACTGTGTTGATAGTAACAACAGTGCAGAGGCCAGTTTGTGTGTGTGCGCTTTGGATAGAAGCCAAATGAACTGTTTGATGAGGATACCTCCATGGCAACAGAAGATCTTCTCATCAACAATGGCTGCGACAGGCAAACAGTTGAAGCAGTCAGTGAAGGTCTTCCACAGCTTAATGTTGTATCGCCTCTTACCTGTGGGAGGGAACCACAATTACTTGATCACAATCTAATCTTGAGACCAATAAACAGCTGCACCTATTGCATCACGTTAGAAACACAACATGTTCCATAAACCTGTCTCTGTGAGTAGCAGAGAAAGGTATGTGATTAATCATTGCTCATACTGCCTTATCATGTTCCTCAGCCCGAAACCTGGCGTACCGAGAGGTATCTGCGGTGTGGCTTTTGTTACTTCACTTTTTTGTCTACTCTTTACAATACTTTCTCTTTTTCTCTGTTACAACAGTTGAACATTTGAAAAATCAAGATGAACAAAATGACTGTATTACCTAGACTAGACAAAAGGCTTGGGCATACATTTTTAGCACACCGCTGGCAGCTGTAGATAATACTGATAAGATTAATGTCTGCTTGTATCTGTATGCATACCACATGACTTACACTCATCGTAGAAGCCATATATTCTGTTAATGGAGGCGCACTCGTGGTTTCCTCTCAGCAGAAAGAAGTTTTCTGGGTATTTGATCTTGTATGCCAGCAACAGGCAAATGGTCTCCAAGGACTGCTTGCCTCTGTCTACATAGTCCCCCAGGAACAGGTAGTTGCTCTCTGGTGGAAACCCGCCATATTCAAACAGCCTCAGCAGATCATAGTACTGCCCGTGAACATCACCTGGTGAGAGAAGCAGTTATTAGAGTGGAAAACAACAATGCTGGTCAAAGGTGTGATTATCATGTGGTGTGTAGGTGCGCAAAAAGGGTAAGGGACTATGATAGAGGTACAACAGCACTTGGCACCCTGCAAATTAACAACAACACATATTATTTTAAATCAACATTTTTTTTGTGATGATGGGACAACTAACTGAATGTGCAAGCTTGCATTTAATGTGAGGATGCTGGTGATTCTCATCACACTGCTCATGACACTTTTAGACTGTTCCTTTAAACTAGCATTCTTCATTAAGTGGCATCAGCAGTATGACACAGGAGGGCAACTCCAGGGAGACTTGAAGTGCAAAACAGCACTGCACTGGCAAGCCAGTTTTATCAGCTCATCCCTACAGTTCTGTAATTATGTGGCAAGGTCACAGCCAAGCACCACATAACGTGACTGTAAGCTTTCTCATAATAATCCAGCACTATAAGCTACAACAGCCGTCCAAGAGTGTTTGTAAATGCTATGTGACCACACTTGAGAATTCCCCCGACTCTTAAGAACACAACTAAGCCTCACCACAAATCTTGAGGGGCGCCTCAAGTTCGAGCAGGATTGGCTGGCTGAGGAAGATCTCCCGGGATTTGAGGCAGAGACCACGGATTTCATTCTCTGTCAGCTGAACATTTTTGCCAGGTCTGGAGCCTTTCACTGTGAGGGAAAAAACACAACAAGAGTGAGAAATAGCGCACTGGAAACAAAAGACCATAAACATAGCAGTTTATTATTCATACTCAGTTGTTATAAATTGAAATTATCCGTGAGATTTGGGATTTTATTCCTAAAAAAGGGAAAATACACCCTAAAATAGAATTCACATGTTCTGAGCAAAATGAGGCAGGCTGCCACAGAAAATTGGCAAATGGTTATATGTAGTGTGAAGGCTGTTTAGTATTCAACCATGGACTCTTTCCTCCATTATTCGAGAAATCATGATTATATAAAAGATGTTTGATTTAAAGATTGAAATGTGGAAGAAAAGGAAGGTTATTCTTAAGGGTGTAAGAAAATATATATATAAAAAAATTGAATATCGCGATATGTTTTGTGATACTGTATCGATTCTCAAAAACACTATTGATTTTTAATTAATAATTAACATGCAAAGATTAACTCAGTCAATACATTATTTCTTTTGCAAAGAGATGTGCCCTCTCAAATCAGTGCTATGATGTTAGATGTTAGAGGGACTGTGATAAATGCAAATGCAGATCCCACTGTTCTGATTTCATAAAAAACTGAACTTGTTTACTCTTTTTGCATATGGTGGTTTTTCCACTCATACTATGAGAGTTTTCCTAAAATTAGATTTCATAATATATCACCTTACTTACAGTATTGCTATATATTGACTTTTATACCATGATACCTATCTTATCGCCAGATTCTTGCCAATACAAAGCCCTAGTGATTCTGTAGATTGCACGTTTTTATATTGAGAATTTGAATGCTGCATCTACAACCAAAAGTCAAAAAATTAAAATGTATGATTGCTTAGTTTTTTAGCAGTAAAAAATGTCTTACTTAGATATGGGGCCCTTTTCTAAATAACATATCTTGAGCCCGCCCTACAAAGATAACTCGTTTGGATGTAAATATCAAGCAAAAAATACTTCAGGGCCTTTAATGGACTAACTAAAAGAATATCACCTGATGATATAAAGTAATACATTTAAAATATGGTCTAATTTCCATTTCGCAGTGTATTTATATTATGACCTTACTACCCAAAAGCATTTGACTAAGAAAAGTACATTTCGTCCAAGGATTCTTTAGTACGTTATGGAAGACTAATTTGCAAAAACATTGCTCTAGTTACACATCCTTTTTTAAGTCATAATTACACGTCAAAAACACCAATTCTCACCATGTCTAATGTGTGGATCTTTTCTCAGACAAAGTAAAACATTGTTTATTTGTTTTGCACAGTTTAAGACTATACAACATAACAAAAAAATAAATAAATGAATGATATACAGTGCAGGAAGAGGTAAAAAACCCACTGGGCTAATCTGAAATCTCCACCTATAGAGACAAGAGTAATATAAAGAAATAATATGAATACATAATAGTGATAACAAACAATTAGGACAAGATATCTATGATCTCAGCTGACTCTTCCTACACATCACTCTTCTAATTACTTAGCTATAGTTTCTCCTCTGTGTTATTTATTAGTATGATTTTGTAAAGCGTCCTTGGGTTTCTGAAAGGCGCTATATAAATCCAATTTATTATTATTATTATATATAATAACAACATTAACAATACAGTAAATATATATAAAAAAGACAAGTTTGTGTGTGTGTGTAGGTTGCGTGGAAGTGTATGGCAACATAAATATAAAATGTTTACTATGAATTGCCAGCAGAAACAATAGGTTAATATGCTGCGAGAAGGATACTACTGACCAACATCTAATAAGTAAAAAATAGTTTTGATATACAGGTTACAAATTAGACATTGCTGGATTAAATGTGTACAAATGTACAATAGGCAGTGCCTTCTGTCTAATACAATTAGTGGTTAATTAGTTAGTGCAATCACTCACAAAATGCTCAGCACAGAAAGAAGCAAAATAAAAGAACAAAGAGCTCTTATTTTAAATGTATTACTTTACATCATCAGGTGATATTCTTGTAGTTAGTCCATTGTGGCCCTGGAGTATTTTTTGCTTGATATTTACATCCAAACGAGTTATCTTTGTAGGGCGGGCTCAAGATATGTTATTTAGAAAATGCCCCATATCTAAGTAAGACATTTTTTTACTGCTAAAAAACTTAAGCATCATACATTTGAATTGTTTGACTTTTGGTTGTAGATGCAGCATTCAAATTCTCAATGTAAAAACGAGCAATCTACAGAGTCATTAGGGCAGTGTATTGGCAAGAATCAGGTGATAAGATAGGTATCATTGTATAGGGGTCAATATATAGCAATACTGTAAGTAAGGTGATATATTGTGAAATCTAATTTTAGAAGAATTCTCATAGTATGAGTGGAAAAAACACCATATGCAAAAAGACATGAGTAAACAAGTTCAGTTTTTTATGCAATCAGAACAGTGGGATCTGCATTTGCATTTATCACAGTCCCTGTAACATCTAACATCATAGCACTGATTTGAGAGGGCACATCTCTTTGCAAAAGAAATAATGTATTGACTGAGTTAATCTATTATTATTTTTTTACTTGATATTTACATCCAAACGAGTTATCTTTGTAGGGTGGGCTCAAGATATGTTATCAAGAAAATGCCCCATATCTAAGTAACACATGTTTTACTTATTATAACTGGCGGTCAATACAGCCTGTGTTTCTGTAGCAAGAAGAAATGAACTCTCTGGCTAAGCTAAAGTAGCATAGGTGGCTATCGTTGTCCAAGGCCTATTGAAGGAGGATGAGACACGCGTCATCGCTAAAAAAGGTATTACCCATGCGCAGTAGAAACTGGTCTGAAATTGAGCCAATCACAACGCAGGACCGCAGCTTCAGTCACACTGCGCATGCGCAATAACCTACATCACAAGACCAGTGTCCTATCCTCCTTTCCGTAGGTCTTGTCGTTGTCTAGCATTGGTTAGCTTAAAATGGCTACCTCGGGTGAATAAATATCGAGTCTTACCTTCCAGCAGACGTTGTATAATGGAGTCGATGTTCAGCTTATCGGCTTCGGCCATGCTATTCCTCTATTCTTGTCCGGTTTCTAATCACACCAACTGAATCAAACACTTTAGTAGTTGTTGCCTGGTTACCGAGTTGACTGTTAGCTCAACTAGTTTAGCGTTAATCGGCTAGCTTTAGCTAACCTTGGGGGCAGAATTTAGCAAACCACAAAATGAGAGGCTTTGCTGCTGAGTTGTTTTAGATGTTGATGGCTGAAATCCAACTTTAGTCAACTATTTTCCATTAGATAACCGAGTTAACTTGAAAGTTTGTCGTATTTTCTCGTTTCGACGGGTGTTTCTGCCGTAGCTGCGCTGCTAGCACCATGCCATCGACAAAAAACGGCTAGATGAGCTGTTAGGTTGAAGGGGAAAAAAAAGTGTTCCCGCGCTCCCATTGGTCAGTTTGTCAAATAGGGCGGTGCTTAAGGGGAGTTATACTTCTCTCTGATTGGCTGTTGTCAACGTCAATCAGCATTTTACTTATCTCAAACCCACAATGTACAAAAAGGACACTAATTCTCGCATATATCTCACTTCAGTTGGTCTTAAATTGAAGTTTTTTGACAAACGATGCGATATAAGTCGCGTTTGTCCACATTTAGTCAACTATTCGTGGTTATATCGCGCTATATTTGTTGCGCAGTAAAAGCAAAGCGACACCCACGGAAGTGACCAAGATGGGAGGGACTGACGTCATATTTTGTGCATGACGCAATGTCCTGTCGCCTGGCAACACGCACCGTGTGATTCATTGTGAGGTTGAGTTTAGATGGCTTAGCTTAGCTTAGTTTGGCTAATGTGACTTAATATAAACATGACTCTAACTCGGATACACGTTAACTTATCTATTATACGCTAGTAACAGTTTAGTATATATATCATACAACCAATCCGACCATGAAGTTGCTCCATAAAGACATAGAAAAAGACAATGCCGGGTGAGTGGCTGGCTAATGCTAGCAAGCTAACCAGCATGCTAGCTTGCAGCTGATTGTACATGTGTTAACTTTGTCCTGGTAAATATCTGTATGTGACTTGTACCAGCGTGATTAGATGGTACGAAATAAGTCCCATTTGTAGTTAACATACAGACAAGACACGACATATAACCATATGAGCTTATATTGTTTGACTCAGACTCTGTGGATATGGATGTAGCTTTAGCTTTGATGACTGTAAACAAAAGTTAAGATAAGATAAGATATTCCTTCATTAGTCCCGCCGTGGGGACATTTGCAGTGTACAGCAGCAAAGGGGATAGTGCAGAAAATATGAACCATTTAAATAGAAGGAAGTATAAAAATAGGAGCAGTATATACAGTATTGACAATAAACAGAGTATTAACAAAATTGCACAAGTGGAAAATGATATTGCACAGTGAGAATGAAATGAAATTCCACCTGAAAATATCAGGTTATTGTCAGTTTTTTGGTGTGTAAATTAGTAACCTAAATTATAATTGCTGTATGCTGATGTAACGTTACACTAATTACTGTAGCAGCATGGATGCTCCTGCATCATTGCATCTGTGTTATTGCCCCCCAATAATTGCTAGACAGAAGTATGAGCATATCCACAGTTTAATTTTGTAATAATCAAAACCCACATTATTACTAAGCTACTGGAGTTACCCTGCACTATATTCATTTTTAACAGTCTCTTCTGCACTATATTCATTTTTTTAATAGTCCTGTATCACAGCTGTTACTCTGCACTATATTTAGTTTTAACAGTTTTCTTCATCTACTTGTATTTTTATATCTGGTATATTTTTTTGTACTTTGCACTACTAACTTTTTTACTGCCTTTTTACTAACATGTTTTGCACTATGGAACTGTGATGCTGGAAACTTGAATTTCCCTCGGGATCAATAAAGTTACTATCTATTTATCTATCTATCTATTATTGATTGCATGCTCTTCTTCAGTCAGGTGACTCTGATGCCAGAGGAGGCGGAGGATATGTGGCACACATACAACCTGCTGCAAGTGAGGGACAGCCTGAGAGCCTCCACTATCAGGTAACCACCAACTTCTATCACATAAAAGTGACCGCTGAAGCCCCGTAGTGCACACCCAAATACCTGTTTTCCAGTCCCATGGAGAAGGATGTTGGCTTTGTTATCTTGTAGCACTGCAGCATCTTTCTGGACCCTGTCACTGTATGCATTTGTATTGTATCAAGGCAAAGTTACTCAAGGTTTAGCTTCCACACACCTTCATCACACCACTGATCAAATTTGATAGACATCCAACACAATCAATGCAGCCAGTCAGCCGTGCAGGTTGACTTTGTAGTGACAGATCTGAAAGGGAGAGTTACAACATAAAGACTTATTTGCACACAAGTTCTGTTTTTGCAAGAATTCTACTTTATTTCCTTCTCTGCCATAAAAATACTTCAAGTTCATCTTGATCATCGCAGGAATCACAATAGTGTTTAATACATCATGAAATTTGTGCACTTTCTGTCAAGATGACGTTAAGGAAATTTGGTGCCAATGTACATTTTGTTTGGGCCAATAAACAACAGTATTTATATACTATTTATTTAGTGTCTTTAACAATGTACCTAATAGCAACAGACACCATTTTGTTAAAAACTAGCACTCAAGCAATCTTGATTTAGCTCTAGCTCAACTTCATGTCTCAGCACAACACAAATGCAAGTATGGTGATGTAATGTTTCCAATACCCCAGTGAAGCTCTTACTTGTATGTCAGAGTTCAGTCTAGCTTTACTAAAGATTTGTTTATTCAAGTAAATCTGTGTTTGCAAATGATTGAGCTTTCCTTTTTTTCTCTCACTTCCTGTCGGTGTATCACTCTGTGTTTTGTGATATTGATATTCTTAAACACATACACATAACTAAAGTCCCTTTCCACTGTTCCCACAGGAAGGTGCAGACAGAGTCACCTACTGGAAGTGTGGGCAGCTCCAGAGTTCGCACTACTCTGACCTTATGTGTGGAGACTATCGACTTTGACTCCCAGGCCTGCAAGCTGAGAGTAAAGGGCACTAACCTAGAGGAGAACCAGTATGTCAAGGTATGAGATTTCTAAGCAACCTGGCAGCTGTTGTCATTTCACATTTATAGATGTTTTAGAGTGGAGCAGAGTAATAATAATACGTAAGTAAAGATCATTACACATGAAGATTGTGTCTGAGAAGTCGTCAGTTTTGCTCTCCATTTGAAAAGCTACTCAGAAAGTCAGTTTCTTTTGCTCTGAAAGTGAATCTAAACAAATGAATGTTTCTTTTAGGTTTGGCAGGTAAGACACATTACGTGTATTTAACTGTAAAAGAGTATCTATGTAGGCTGGTCGTTGTGAGTACTCAATATATACTATGTATTATTGACTAACATAAGCAGAATTATATGTCAAAGCATAACAGCAGTGTAATTTATTCTTTTTCATGCACAAAGATCGGAAGATTGTTAACATACTAATGTATTTGCCATAATCAGAAGACTCTCTGGTTGAATATTCCAAAATGCAATGCGGTAGTGATGATAACATTCATAATAGACGTTGACGGACAGCTCTGTAACATCAATAACACTTAAATTTAACTGTAAGTAAAGATTTCACTTTGTTAGGTGTAATATATATTTTAAATTCAGACTTTGAGTCTCACAAACCGTCGTTTTGGTCACATGATGTTGGTAAGGGGTTACCATGGTTACACGTCTCCAACCGGCAAGGAGGCTTTTCAGGAAGTGACGACGTAAATTAGTGCTCACTGCGTCCGAAAAGATACTTATTACTGTTTATTTACATAAAAGTATCTCGAAAGATAGTACACATAATTGGTATGTAGTGCAGAGTATGCGATTTCGGACGAAGACTCTTCTGCTGCAGTTTTTTTTGTCATTGCCCAGCCATACTATTTATTTGTCTTAATGATAACTCCTGTTTGATATAAGTAGTTGTTGTGATTATTTTCTCTTCTTCATTCATCAGATGGGGGCTTACCACACTATCGAGCTCGAGCTGAACAGGAAGTTTACTCTGGCTAAAAAGAGCTGGGACAGCGTTGTGCTGGACAGAATCGGTAAGCAGGTGCTGCTGTTTACATTTGACCGAGATCACAATTTGTTTTGTTTGGTCAGGATAATCATTCTTGTGTTTAGTCCATTTAATCCCACACGTTCTCACTTGCACGCCAACCAGAACATGTAAACAGTAATCACATGGACTCACATGCGTCTTGTTTACCATACAGAATTTCATGGGCTTTAGCAACTGCACACTCAGCTGTCAGAATCTCAGCATCTGTGTCGTCACACACATAAAACTGCGCGTTAGAGTAATTCCTTGTATGTAATTCAGATTTGTTCTCTAACAGACTGCCAACAGGTCTCTTGAAAGAGGATTAAAACATTTCAGCCATTCTTGGTGCAGTTATTTGATGATGTGAATAACAATTTTCTCTACTGACCAAATGAACCAAACCACAGAAACAAAACACTCAAAGAAAGTATTCCATATTTGGAGAAGTTTGGTGGTTTTGATGACTCTAGGTCGCTTTCCACATGGACTACGTTTGGTTTTAATATTGTTATTAACCACTGTAATCTTGGGCAACTTAAGATGTCTGCCAAATAGATTTACATGTTTTCACTCTGACAAAACGTAGACCTTTGCCTCCTTTTGTTAAACAAGTAACTGTGAACTGAGTCAGTATAGTTAAAACAACACAGAGAGTCCAAATGTCAAAAAATTGCTTACAGATGTTGCCGAGTTGAAATCATGTTAAAGGTGCACGGTGATGAGAATTAGCCATTTTGACAAGTTTACATTTTTGCCTGTTTGATAGTTATTTACACCACTTAGCTTGAAGAATTCCAGATTGGATGTTCTTGATTTTATTTTACCTCTTTTTATGTCAGCTACGGCGTCACAATGATGCCATAAAGACTTGCTCTAGACACCAATAATCCTGAGTTAGATAAAAGCTAATTACGACTGCATGGCCTGACTGACAGGGTGACATATTAACTGGTTTTCTTTCACAGAAAATGCTTGTTAATTTATTTACATTGCCAACACAGAGAGAGTGTTGCCATGGGAACAGAATAGGGAGAAACAGGAGGGAATAAACCGACAGATGGGGTTCATGTGTTTGAAGGAGGTCCATTGAGTCATTGCTGCTGTAATCTTCACCACAATGACTTCCATTTAAGTGGAAAGTGGTTTTGAAATCCTTAGTACTAACTCAACTACAGTTACCAGTAATACACTGCAACATGTGTTTCTTATGTCACAAAGTACCCACAACTTCACGTTTATCGCTTACCCTTTTAGAGCAGGCATGTGACGCAACCCAAAAGGCAGATGTGGCGGCCGTGGTGATGCAGGAGGGTCTGGCCAACCTGGTGCTGGTGACACCCGCCATGACCCTGCTCCGTGCAAAAGTGGAGGTCACCATTCCTCGCAAGAGAAGGGGGAGCTGCACCCAGCACGAGAAGGTAGGTCAGCTTTCTGGAACTGCACGGCCGTAACAAGCTCATTTTTTTTTTCAAGTATGATTTGAAACACAGTGCCTCAGTATTGGTACCTGGTGTATTTGTCATGTAGACTGATACTGAACTGTTTCTCTGCGTTTACAGGCTCTGGAGAGGTTCTATGAGGCTGTGATGCAGGCAATTCTTCGCCACATCAATTTTGACGGTATTGCTGCTGACACAATACACACTTACACACGCACACACATACAGTATGTTCCTGTTTGTGTAACACACTTCTCCCTTTTTAATTTGTTGTTCCCATCACATTTGTTTTGGCTCTCATACGGCACTGTATGTCATTATTGTGGTTTATTATTGTCGCCACATAATGTTTGCTTTTTTTTCTGTTGAATTAAACGTTATAAAAGTTGTTTCTCTTCCCTGCCCTCTTCTACTAGTGGTGAAGTGCATGCTGGTCGCCAGTCCAGGGTTTGTGAAGGACCAGTTCATCACCTACCTCTTCAGAGAGGCAGTGCGACAGGACAACAAGATCCTGCTGGAGCATCGACCCAAATTCATGCTGGTACACTCGTCATCAGGTCACAAGTACTCACTCAAAGGTACGAGCTGGCAGGCCCTGAGAATAACAATAATAATAATAAAAACAATAACAATCACATCTCATCACAAGGTGAAAAGTTAGTGACATGCGTGTTGTTTTTGCAGAAGTCCTCTCTGACCCCACTGTGACAAGCAGGCTTTCTGATACCAAGGTGACTATGCGTCTTGTGATCTTGTTTTATCATCTTGTAAAACCTCTTAAGTTGAAAAAGTGACTAACGGGAATTGATGTTTAACTTTCAGGCAGCAGGAGAGGTGAAAGCCCTGGAAGATTTCTACAAGATGCTCCAGCACGAGCCTGACAGAGCCTTTTATGGGTGAGTGATGATGCAGTCAAAAGGAAGTGACCCACACTGTTCATTCGCACTGATAACCGACAACCTTTGTATCGTTGCACCCTCGCAGAATAGCTCATGTGGAGAAAGCTGCTGAGTCTCTCGCCATCGACACCTTATTGATAAGTGATAAGCTGTTCAGGTACGTACTGAGACATTCTTTAGGTTATCTATTTTAAATACACAGTTCATGATTGTTTTTACAGACACAGTTGTTAGGTTGACCTAGTTAATGTTTAGCTGCTACCGGCCAACGTTTTCAACGGTTTTCTCTTGGATTGTCTAATTTCTATACAATCAAAAACATATGCCATCAGAATAATTGGGGAAAAAAATCACATGAAATGGCTTTAACTCTCTGCTATTCACATATTCCTTCACCTATTGCTGCAACTCTATTGGCTTTTAATGCATCAGTGATGTAAACACACGGTCAGGAAAAATCAAATCTGCTCTGTGTTAACGATGCATGTTTTCTCTTCACGCATACGTCCAGACATCAGGAAGTCCCCGTGAGGAGTCGTTACGTTCGGTTGGTGGACAGCGTTAGAGACAACGGCGGCGGCAATGTCAGGTACCAATTTTCTTTTAAAAGACTGGCTACATTAACAATCACTAAGAACTTTCAGAATATCCTTTGCCAAACATCCAGCTGATGAATTTTCTCTTTCTCATGCAGAATATTCTCAAGCCTTCACGTGTCCGGTGAACGTAAGTTATAAAAACATTCAGATTTTTATTCACTCTACATCAAAAGACACACGGAATATTATATAAAACACATCAAAAACATATCTGTAGTATTTATTTGACAGAATCATTAAAGGGATAGTTTGTGTGTTTTGAAGTGGGTTGTATGAGGTACTTATCCATAGTCGGTGTATTACCTACAGTAGACGGTCGGCACGCCCCCAGCTTGTTACCACACAGAAGAAAATGCACTGCTATGGACGGGGCCGGCTGCAAAACGTATTTTAGCCATCTAAAAGAAAGGCCCACCTACAAAAATCAATATCAGTTTAAGTGTACGCTATATTAAGAATATGTTCACCGGTTTACCTTGCCGTCAGACAGCTATACAGTCTATGTTTCAGATGGGGAACTGAAGCCGTTGTCTATGTTCTCCCCAAAGCAACCAGACTCCATTTAAAAAAACAAAAAAAAAACAGTAATTTACCTTGCAGAACACAGGGGTTGCTGGTCTACTGCTGCCTCGATCGGTTAGTTTGTTTGTGTTATTGTGACATACAGCATGGATGGATTAAATGACTACAGATCCCCGTCTGAAAGGGCTTCCTGACGGCAGTGAAAATATTCTAAATATAGCCCTGTCAAAAGCAGTACATTGCTTTGCTTCCCTGCGGTAACTCCTCTCTGCTTCTCCAAGCTGGGGGCGTGCTGACCGCCATCTGCTGCAGGTAATACTGACTATGGATAAGTTCCTCATACAACCCCACTTTAAAAAACACCTGAACTATCCCTTTAATCTACTTATTCATTAAAGGTGCTCTGTGGAGTCTCTTTTAAACAAAAGTAATGTTTACATTTAGTGTGCCTCATCGAAATGCATAATGCATATCCTTGAGGCCTAACAAACATATTCCGTTCCTCACTAAACACTTGCAGGGGAGATTTTTTTAAATAATTTCAAACCTTCATTGTTTATATCCATGTTTGCCAGCTTTCAGTCTTCTTCTTTACTAACTCTGTTGGTGCATTGCTGTTCTTCTTAGCACATTACTGCCACCAGCTGTTCTTCAGTGGAATAATGTATATTGCATTGAGTGCTTGCATGTGCATCCTTGAGCATGATACAATCGAAACGGAGAAACACTCGTCCAGTTGCTCAATTAAAATAAAAAAATAAATAAAATCAGCCTGAAGTTCTGGCTGTGTACTATCTGTCACTTTTTGATTTATCCTCGACTGTCTCCTCAGAACTGACTCAGCTGAGTGGAGTGGCTGCCATCTTGCGGTTTCCCATTGCCGACCTATCAGAACCCGAGGACGACAGCAGCTCAGACGAAGACTGATACACAGATACGGAGCAGAAAAGAAGAGGAAGGTCGTCCAGTGTTGCAGATAACACGAGAATGCATTGACTCAGTGGGTTGTAAAACAATAAAACTGCTGTGTTATACTCTACGTATTCCACCTCTGCAACATCAACACCTCTTTCAAGTCTAATCTACACACCTGTTTTCTTAAAGAGGCCATGATTTAAAAAATTATTTTATTCAGTTTTTGTTGTTTTGGTTTGAAGGTGACGGTGTGTTTGAAAGGTGCAGATTAAGAATGCCAATGAAAAGCAATATAACATTTGTTGCCAAGTCCAAATGAAAACAGTTTAAGTTTTGACCGACATTTAGCAATAGAAAAAAAAGTGTATATACAATAAATATCTCTTGCAATTAAACCACAGAAGCATTCAACCACTTGCGTTATTTCACTTTGTCACATGTACCGTTCGTTCATCATGCATAAATGAAATACACGTCAGAGCGAGATGTAAAAATATATAATTTATTAAATAGTTTTCCATTTATAAACTATTTTGGTTATGGGTAATACGACCCAAAACTACTGCATTTCAACAAACTAAAAATCAAGTATGTTCAGGATTTTTAATTTGATATATTGTTATTTGAACTCCACAGTTACAACACTGTAAGTTCCTCTTATTCTGCTCTGGCAAAATGTCAAATTGCAAACTTCCCTTTTGAAGAATTTCAGCAGCTAAGACTAAAGTGCATTTTGAAACAGCTTGCCTCTCTTCATACTTTACTCCTCCTGCCTCATTGAATCCTAAATCTCATTTCTATCAGCGTAGCCTTGAGTGCATATGTACTTTATACGCTTTGCATCACTCAGTAGGACACTGGTAGGTCTTAATCCAGGCTAAATCCTCCAGTGTGCCCCAATGCAGGTAGATAATTGAGCAGATGACCATGACATGCATTATCTGGTGGCTGTTGCCCCAGTTGTCAAACAGGCCGGGGATGAAGCGCTCAGGTATCTGGATGATGTTGACCAGCCCGCCCACGACAGCCAGAGAGTCCATGGTGACGAAGAGACGGAGGGAGTTTGGGCTGCCCACCCCGCTGCCGAACACCCGGAACAGGAAGAGGCCGAAGCGGAACAGGGCCTGCAGGAAGAAAGCTTGTAGGCGCAGGACGTTAGTGCGGGCCGTGGTGGCGCAGTAGATGCCGTAGGCTGACAGGAGGATGTAGGTCAGCAAAGCAGTCTGTCGCACGACTGGGTAGCAAAGAAGGGTGATGTGGATGATGGGAAGTGCACCTGGTGACAAGAGGGAAGATATACAAGTGACTAAACGGCAATAATATCAAACTAAGTCAGATGTTATTGATTTGGTTGTTGTCAAAGTTATTATTAGCAAAGGTGTAGACTTGAGACTGGGGTAAGATGAAGACTTGAGGCTTCAGACTTGACTGTTGTGAGACGTGACTGAGACATGACTACATAAAGACTTGATTTGAGACTTGAAAAGTTGTCCGATGCAAAAACGTGAATGGCCCTATCTAGAGCCAGTGTTTGGTTTGTCCGTTCTACTGTAGAAACATGGCGGCCAGCTCCGTGAAGAGGACCCGCTCCCTATGTAGATATAAACGGCTCATTCTAAGTTAACGAAAACACAACAATTTGTATTTTCAGGTGATTATACACTAAAGAAAACATAGTTATTAATATTACTTTTCTGCCAAAGGACCCCACTAAATGTTACACATTGTTCCTTTAAGTTTAACCTTGTAAAAACTCAGAACAATAACACTGTAAATATAAGGTTACATTTAGCAGCCAGTTAGTGTAGCTCAGCATAAAGACTGGAAATGGGGGAAACTATTTTTTGGAGTCTCTGCTGGTTGTTTGTCAGTGGTGGATACTTTAAAACAGAGTGTGAAAGTTCATTCTCAGTTGATTATCGGTTGCTATAAGCACCATAGATGTGGGTCAATAGGGGCCTACTACACCCAATAGTAGGTTTTATCATCTGTTCCCATGGTGGATCATCGAAAGAAGGTATAAAAGAACACAACAGGGACCTCTAGCGACCGTAGTAATTATGACAGGAAATGAACTACAACTAAACAAAACAAAAATTCACTTTTACAACGTAGTAGGTGTAGTAGGCCCCTACTGGCTCACATCTATGGTGCTTATAGCACCCGATAATGCCTATTTAATGGCCTGATTACAGTTGAATCGGGTGTCATTCTTGACCTTGGAATCAGTATTCTGACAATCTTAATCTAAGGTCCCTTTACTATCTTTTTTCTTTTTCTTTTCAACTGCATCTCACATTCTTTATCAGACAACTGAGCCTGATGAAGACTGTCGTATTTAATAAGATGTTGCACTCATTGCAGAATCAGATAGAAAGACAGCAGAGCCAATAAGCCATCACCGACCTACCCAGGGTGTTAACTAGGCAGACCCCGAACATGTCCAGGGAGAGCAGGTTGTCGTACACGTGTTCTCCTCCCACGTGGTTCATGAACACATGGTAGACCACCGAGCCCACGGTGGGGCAGAGGCAGGCCAGGTAGTGGACCACACAGATCCAGACACTGTCCACCTCCATCCAGGGGATACTAAAAGGCAGCAGCACCAAGAAGAGGAAAAAAGGGACGCCTGACCAGAGGATAAAGAGAAATTAGATGAAATGAGATAAAGAAAAATCTTTGAAACCTTCACAAGATGCGAGTCCTTTAGAAAGTCATTAGCCTTAAGCATTGTTATACGGGACTGTTATTTCTTCAGTATGGATGCCATGTAGTATGACATCTGTTTTTTTTTTTATAGTGAACAGGTGTCATGCAGAGCAATATGAGGAATTTAATAGTCAGAGACTGGTTCCTCCGGTTGTTTCTGTTCCAGGAACAATGTGACAGATACGTCTGTTGGCTACATGCATAGAGAAATCCGAGCAACACTCTAAAGCTAATGCCCTTCACTTCCCCTTAGTAAGAGTGTTAGTCTTAATGAACTTATGGGATAGCCCAGGAGAAAATGGAGTGTGAGGAAGATGCGTTCAGAAGTTCAAGGTTGTGCTGGTTTTAGCTCATGCTCGGTTCATTTTCTATTTTTGCTCGTCTTCGCACGACTTAAATCAGGTTTGCATTTGTAAGTCTTACATCAAAGAGCACACATTGTTAAAAATATGTTAATATGCTGTAATTCTGCAACTGCAATTTATGAAAACGTGTGCATCTCACAAGATACTTTGCCCATTATGATACACGTATATGGGAAGTTACAGCTGAAAAGTGTGAGCCAACCACACGCCTTTAAAGACCTTGTTAACAGGAGGATATTTCCAGGACAGGGATTCCCAGGGCAGATTACTGCTAATGCCCCATATCCTCATTACACCTCGTCAAGTAACTGGCCATAAGTGAGAGTATATAGTGGACATCAAGTATAGTTTGTGCACCACCTGTATGAGTTAAATGGTGAGAAACATTTGCTAATTTACTGTAAAGATATATTTCAATGGGATAATTCACATGTCATTGTTGTAGTTAGTGCAGATTGACACTTACTTGCAATGCACAGTGATTTTCTGGACTTACCATGGGTGTAGATGTTCCCCAGCTCATTGTGCATGTAGAAGAGGCTCCTGAGGCACTCCTGAGCCGTGGACACTGGCCGGTAACCCGTCAGGACGTATCTGTTGAACTGAAGGTGCTCAGGGGTCTTCGCAAAGTCCAACAACCGCGGCCCTTTGTAAAGCACCATCATGACTTCCTGCAGCCCAGTGCCCTCACATTCAGTTGACAGCACAGGTTCCTCAACATTTACATCCTAAACAAGGCCACAGTCAGGACTCTGAGGCACGGTCATGACCACAACGAGAAACGGAAATTCTGCTCCTTGAAATCCATCATTGGACAGGTGTAATTCCCAAGCAAGCAACCTGTTGAGCTGGCCAAGTGGCATGCTTTCAGTAGGGCCAATCAGCAAAGGGCTCTTATCCCTAAGCTGGAGTAATCCTCACAAAAAGCCATGTGCACCACCGCAGCTGCTCCTTGTCATGGCTCATAACTGATTCACACTTCAACTTCAACATATTCTGTATTTCCCTTATTATAATTTAGACTACACACATGTTCCTATTCCTCATGCTTGTATACAACTGTGTTGCATTCAGGATGATCTGGGCATTACAAAACTTTAAGAGGTGGTTGTTTTTCTCAATGACACTGATAAGTCCTTAGCATGTAAACATATTAATGGGTTTTGCCTATGCTGCAGCACACTGAATGTATAGAAACGCATACAAATGAGTGATTTTCCAATGGTTGGTATTCATTGATGGTTTTATTCAATCAAATTCTGTACAATAATAAACAGATGTTTGCCACAAGTAGTAAAAAACCCTCTCCCATGCAAAATAAATTAGACTGAATTATGTTTTACAGGATTATTTTGAGTTGACAATATCAAGCAAAACGGACTCAAAACACTGAATATGCAGCAGACAAACTGAATTTCTCCAGCAACTAATTATTTGCATTTACAGTGAGCAGTAGGTGCAAGACAAAAGGTAATCCATAAAAATATACATTAATCAGAAAACCTAACAACTCAAAATGTTTAAAGGCAGTTTTATCTCTACAAACAAACACAAAATACCAGGACTATTCGACACACAGAAGAAAATAAAAATATACAATTAAGAAACATTCAAAAATAATATACAACGGCAGAGAAAGATTATACTTGTCGTTGTCTGCGGGGTTAACCTGTGTGGAGAAAGATGAGTGTGATGGTTGTACAGCAGTCAAACTGAAAATTATCTTTTAGTTTGAGTCTGTTCTTACCTTGATAGCCACTATTCCCAAAGAAGCCATTCAAATCATATTTGTTGTTCTTTGCTCCTGAAGACAAAGAAAAGAAACAATTCAAACTGTTATTCAAAAGTTTTTAAATGACTTATATCTTGGAATATTACTTATACTGATTTTGTTTTGATACCAACTTAATATCTGTCCTTTAAAGCTGCAGTTGGTAACTTTGAGCAAATATGATATAAAACGGTCACTATATCCTGACAGTAGTGCATGAGACAGGTAATCTGAAAAAAAATCATGTGCCTCTGTGTCCTCTGTTGCTCCTAATGGCATTTGCAAGATTTCAACCTGCCTGGAAAACAGGAAAACAACCAATCAGAGCCGAGTAGTCTCTGGGCAGTTGTCAATCACTGCTCGGGAACGCCATTCAACCCGTCAAACTCAGCAGCGCTCAGAATGGGAAAGTTAGTGACTCGGCTACCATGTTGAGATTCATTGAGGAAATACCAAGCACCGCCCCCACCAGCCGGAGCAAACTTTCTCATTTTACAGCTAAACAGTACACTACAAGATGTTTCTGAAAACATTTGAGGGGAGAAATAGGAATTAAAGTAACAGAATATTGATTCATATTTGATCAGCGCTGCCTAGTTTGACCGGAGTTTGCGAGTTTTGCAAGCAGGGATTGACAGCTGCCCAGAGACTGCTCGGCTCCGATTGGTTGTTTTCCTTCGAGCGCGGTGAAATCTTGCAAATGCCTTTAGGAGAGCAGGAGGGCAAAGAGGAACATGATTTTTTTTCACAGATTACCCGTCTTGTGTACTACTGTCAGGATATAGGGACAGTTTTAAAAAAATAACTTTTTATCATATTTGCTCAAAGTTTCCGACTTCAGCTTGAAGTATAAAGAGCATAAAAACTGGAAACGGGAAAACAGCTAGCCTGGTGTGTAAAACCACAACTTGTACTTTATAGTACAGTACTTTGACCTCTCCAGGACTTGCCATGTGGGTGAAAATGCAGTTTGAGATGCTGCTGAATGTGAATCTGACGTGGCAGCTGCTGTTCATGAAGCAGGTCATCAGGTTGCTCAGGCACCTCAGCCACACCCAGTGTTTCTGTAGCGGGTGCGGAGTCGAGGACGGTAGAGTCTGCGGGGTCAGGCAGGTCATCAACACCCGCTCCATGCATCACATCATCAGGTGTGAAGGACTCCACGGGCAGATAGGATGGGACAGAGGGGTGGGCCAGGGTGGGGCTGGAAGTTACTGGAAATGCAACAACTATGATGTGAGAGACAGGATAGAGGAAAAAAATAGGTGTAAACTAAGATTTCAATGCTCTTTATTGTCTATGCAATTAGTTAATGTCCTAGTTTTACCTTCTGGCTGCACTTGTCCATTTATATAGCCCACATTTTCTGAAAGTGACAAACAGTTAAATGTTACCCGAATGCAGTTATGCCGCAAGACACCATCATGCAGAAATACACACTATATAGTTACCGTATCTATCAATGGACATCCCCTCGCCTTCAACTGCAATTGCTGGTGTCGGTAGCTCTCTGTTCACTAAGAGGGCAGGAGAAAATAAGCAGATAAGATAAGAGATTGGGGTGTGCAGTTTATTTATGCTGTGAATTTCTTTAAAAAAGGAACCTCTTTCCCTGACGCACCGTAAGATTTTCTGGCTGAATCTTGCTCAAGAGGCACGGGCTCATAATGTAAACCAGCTGCATCTGTTTAAGGCAAAAAAAATAAATATATAAATGTACAATTTATTTGTACATTTCTAACCCAACTAGTCAGGCAATTAGTAGCAATAACAAAAAACTACCATATTCTACACCAGATCTGCCTTCAGATGCCGATTCAAGGGGCTGTGGCTGGTACGGTCCCTGGTTATCTGTTCAGAGATTATTATTTAGTAAACATGTTAAAAATTATTGGTATGAAAAGAACACGTAAGGATAAGGATGTACTGTACCATATTTCCCAAAAGATTCAGCTTCACTCCCAAAACCAAGAGCATGTGGTGCGTAGGGGACTTCACCGCCACCTGAGCAGTTGGCAGCCACACAGAGACGACAAGTTAAAGCAAATAAACAAACAAACAAGTGACAATTAGAAGGTAGCTGCCATGTTTGAGGAATCTCACCGTATTTGCCTGTTAATTTTCCGTTCTGTACGAGAGGTTCAGGCTGATATTGTGACCCGGCCTGACCTGGAAGAAAATATATGATTCAATAAATTAAACAACAAAATAAAATGCCAACCAAGATATAGTCCGGTATGTAAAACATACATAAAGCCGTAAAATGGTGACATGTCCGCAACATGTCTACAACTTTTTACCATATTTGCCAGTAGATTTGGTTTCAGGGCTTAGTGCAGCTGGTTGAGCTTCATAAGGCATTCTTCCATAACCTGTAGACAAGATGGAGAAACAGAGGAAGAAGAGAAATAATGAAAGGTTAAGGGTGTGTGTAGCAAGCAAATCACAACAAGAGATATCAAAGCTCATTATTCACCATAATTGCCGGCTGTGTTTCCATTACTGCCGAGACCGAGAAGCTGCCCACCATTGGGGAACCCGCCATATCCTGATAAGAGATGGAGGGAAAACAGTAAAAAAAATGATCACATGACCTCTCAAAATGGATCCACATAAGAAACCATTTCACAGTCAAGTGTAGATTGTGGATTTATTTGCATCAGCATCTAAGTGTGTGCATTTCTGGAATGGCTACTATGTGAGGACAAAACTATTAGTCATAGCAAAACCCCCTTTTTGTCCCATCACACTGACCATATTGTGCAGATGCAGGACCCCCTCCCATGCCGGCACCAAGACCACCTGCAAGTATTTTGAATAAATATTAATATCTCAAGCTAGACATATGGTCTTTGTAGCTCAGTGTATGGAGCATGGCATCACATCCCGGTCATCCAGGTTCATGTCCTGTGCGTTACGTTTCACTTTCACATCAGCTGATCGTTCGTGTCCCGTGCTCACAACGTCAAGTCACATTTTCACTGTACAAACATTGTAGTTTTAAGCCCAACTATGTTGTATTTTCCTAAATCTAACTAGGTGGTTTTGTTGCCCAATCCTAAACAAGTGTTTTTGTTTAATTCACAATATTAAGCACGTGTTTTTTGCGAGCGAAAAGTGACGCCGAGGGGTTTGACAAAGCGTCAGAATGTGACGAGTTGGGATGAGAAAAGGTACTCATGGTCCCACAGATTATTTTGAAATAAAACATACTGCTTGACAAAATGACTCACCATATTTTCCAGATAATGTGCCATCACCAGCAGTCCCATAGGGGCTCCCTCCATAACCTGGATAGGATTGAGACCATCAGTTGGGACACATGTGGACTCATTAGACTGACCATGCATGCTTGTATTGATCCTTAGTGGACTATAGTGACTTTGGTATGTACATTCAATCAACACACACATCACTAATGAATGAATTTGCAGTTTCCATCAAGCCCTACAGTACATGCAGTGTCCACATAAACTGAAAAGAAAGCATGCATTCCATATCATAGACATACCATACATTCCTGCACCATTAGTCCCTGTACTGAGGGGTTGTCCACCAAATTGCAACCCACCAATGCCTAAATCAGAGTGAGCAGAGAATAATGTTGGTTGGTACATGAATAATAATAAGTTTGAGATTTATATGAGAGTTCTGCACATCAAGGTGGACAAACTCCCTTTTCCTTTCCAGGCTACATTATAGTGAAGTGATAGAATATGACCAACAAGCACTCACCGTACTTGGCGTTTGGTTTCTCTGCACCCATTCCCAGAGTATGACCACCAAAAGGCAAGCCACCCATTCCTGTAACATTGGAGAAGGTTTGGTTCTGGTGTGTTACATTTTCTCACTGAGTTTTCTCATGTTAATAAAGATTTGATTGATATAAAGTTACACATACCACCATGGTACATGCCGCCCAATTTTCCGTTTGGACCTAGGCCGGCGGGCTGAGGCTCAAACTGGCTCATTCCTGCACGAGTACACAGGAAATGTTTGTGTATCGGGTCTATTGACTTTCACACCTCGAGATGAATATGCTGCTAACATGCAACAAATCAGTAATGAAATCAATAATCAGATAACGAAAGAGAATGCAAGCGCACCGATTGAGCTACAAACTGGACCTGAGATGGTATGACAACAAATTGTATGAGTTAGAAAGCTCCTCAATTGCAAAGAGTGAAAAATCATTGATGCTTTAGATGCACAAAGAACAGCTCTGAGCTCAACATGTGTTGCATATCAGCATTTTGGATTCTCTTATGTATGTCTGTTCTACGTCTGTTTTTGTACACTCAACAGAATCTGTTTTCACTGTGAATTATTCTGCTCACTGTTAAATCATATTTTTATATGATGGCACGTCTTACCATCCATTCCAGCAGGAACCAATGGGGCTCCATTGTAAGGCATCTGTCTGGCACCACCTGTAGAATCAGCAGTAAATTGTACAATAATGGATTATTTTCACTGTTTCACTGTCCATGTCTTGTTGATCTAATCTACTTCACCCTTATATTATATTTATGTTATCACCCATATCATACCTGATTTTCCATTGGCAGTGGGTACACCTTGGCCAAGACCTGGAAGAAAAATAAATGTTTACTTTTGCTGTAATTCAAACAAAATAAAATGAACAAAATTTCATAAAATGGTACTTGCTTGCATAGTCAGGTTGTACACCGGCACTGTAGCCATTTCCATTTCCATACCCTGCAAAAAGACATCATAAACAACCTTAGTGCTCGGAGCTTGAGCTAAATGGCCTGCAATAAAACGACAGCAACTATGGGAATATATCATCTACCAATTCAGTGTTTTATATCCATTTATGACTTCAGTGCTTTAACAAGGTTAGTGTAAACTACCTGATTTGGACTTTGCTGCTTCCCCCAGACCTGTATTTCCTGAGAAGAATTGCAGAATTTAAGTAAAACTACAGATTTTATACAAGATCAATTCAAAGACTGAATATGGACTCCTAAAAACAGTCTTAGTTCATAAAGCTACTGTAAGCCTAACTTATCATCAGCTTACAAGTTGCATTAAAAGACTGTTTAAAGCTTATCCTTTTAAAACGTACCTCCATATGAATTTCCATTTCCATATCCAGCTCCAAGGTACGCTCCTTGTCCGTAACCTGAGAGTATACAGAACAATTATCAAAACACATTTCACACTTCAAATTATAATTATTCCTATGCTCTATGAGGTTGAACTGCTTTAAAAAAAACACTCACCAGGTTGCTTAGGTTTCCCTGCATAAGGATATCCAAGGCCTGCTGCACACATAAAACCAAAAAGGTACTTTGAAAAACACATCTAAGTGAAGGAGGAAACCAGGAAAACATCAAGATTCACTGTATGTTTATATTAACAGTCAATATTACCAGCTCCGTATCCATTGCTGAGTCCAGGGACAGTGTAGCCTCCTGCTCCATAACCTTTGGATAAACAAAACTTCATTGAGACATATACGGTCTTTACCTTCACCTTTATACCATGGAAAAGAAAACACGTAGAAGTAAACTATAAAGACACACAGTAAATGAATAATTACCAGATCACTTCAAGAAATCTAATAATAGGTATTATTATAGTATTATGGATTTAAAACCTCATAGCTGTTTTATTATCAGTCTTCTTACTTGGTTTGTTTGCTTTAGCTCCTCCTCCATTTGAATACCCCCCTGGCCTGCCGGCACCGTGTCCTAAACAATGGCACAATATCACAACTATCAGGTCTACAGTCGTTATCAAACCTCTAGTCGGTTTCAATTATCATCTGTAAAACACCCCATTGTGAACATTTCATACACATGAATATTGTGAATGAAGAATAAAGTTGCTTTACCGTTGGGTTTAGCACCATATCCGTTTGGAACACCAGCTCCTGCTCCATAACCTCAAAACAAATGAAAGAATCATCAATAAATAATAATATAAACAATAAGTATTATTGCATCTATGCAATATACACTTGTATGCCATAAACTGAGTCACTATAGTGTAGAAGTACCTTTTGTGTTTGTGCCAGTGGATGCTCCAGCACCTGCATCATAACCTTAAATGACAAAACAATGTGTACACAGTTTTTTTTTTCATCGGTTTTGACTGTTTAATATTGAAGTTAAGGTAGTGGCTAAGCTCACATATGGTTATAATTAACCTAACTTTATAAATATGTGCTACAGACAATCAGTGGGTTCATGTTACGTTTTACATCCCTCCAATATTTCACTGAAAAACTATCCAAATTCCTTGAATATACATTGTACATACAGTAAAAGTAAAAATACACATTTTTGCATGCAGATGCTATTAGACCATTGGAGAATATAACACTCCCAGTTTACCAGGTCTTGGTATTTTCATCCACTGTCCATTTGGTACTCCTGATGGTCCACAGTCTACAACACCAACGTAAACATGTATTACCAGCACAATTCAAGATTTCAAAGTAAAACAAATATATGTACGTACAACCAACCAAACAATCAACCTCAAGACAAGCAGGCTTTGTGTTATTGTATTGTTACTGTAATTTGAGGTTTTGACAAAGTGAAATTGTTAGCAAAAGCTGCACTTTGTTATTGATATATTTGGACTCTTTTGTTGTTCTTATACTTCTGAAAGATTGGGCCAACATGAATTACCTCTTATTTAGTTACAACAGCTCCCATTGGTCACTTTAGTACACATCAAAACCCCCATGGGAGGTGTCAAATGCTACTAAAATAATCACCATTTGATCTTTGTTAAAATGCCAATGTACTCAAATGTTACTAATGAGTGGTACAATATTGCATTATTGTGTTCTTCCTAGAAAGATTGATGAAACAGGACTACAAGTCTACAATGCCAACATGTTAAGTTTAGCAGGTATAATATTTACCATGTTCACCAGTTTAGTTTTGTGTTAGTAAACTCACATTTGCTAAAAAGCACTAACAATAACAGCTGATAAGAATTGGATAAATTAAAATTGTGAGCAAATGATGGCGCGACATGAAAAGTTAAGGGATCACCAAAGTTGTTACACTTCATCCTGAGGGGAACATGACTGTCTCTGAGGCAGGTCTTCAGCTATCAGATTGTTAAATTGTTCAAAGAGAGAAATGTTTACCAGGTTTAGTTCCCTGTCCCTTGGAGATGGACGCTCCTCCTCCGTTCTCTGAAAATCAAAAAGGACAAATCAGGATTTAGATGGAAACAATCCAGGTACATCTCTCTTTACACTTGCAACATCAATAAAACAACAATGTAATTAAAAAAAGAAATCGGTGGGTTAAACTTGAAAATCACCATGAATGCACCAAAATAAACTTCATCAGGATTAAAATAACATAATCACAAGGAACAAACATCACACATTTAGTCTTGAAATGAACACATTGTGAACTGGTTATTTCTCAACCTGCTCCACATGCCAAAGGAATACTTTGACAGTTTAGGGAATTACGCTTATTCGCTTTCTTGCCAAGAGTTAGATGAGAAGATTAATTATCTGGAAGACGGAACCTGCCAAAATAAAAAAAAAAAAATTAATAAGTGACTCGACAAATTTATATTTGTTTTAATTTGCTTCTTTATTTATTTGTATTGATTCTCCCATCTACTCTTCTATTTAATTTCCCTTATATATATTTTTTTTAATTTAAATTAACTTTCAAATATCTTTATGCATTCTTGCATTTATTTAAAATGTATTTGAAATTTTTTTTATTTATTCATTCATCATTAAATTGTATGTATTCATTTTATTCTGCATGATATTCCTTCACATTTTCCACCAACATTTATTTCCTCAAACTTATTTCTGAATTCTTTTCTTTATACATTTCTGCCTTATTATGTAGATGGGGGCTGTCGGTAAATAAATAAAAGGGAAAATTAAGGTAAATAAATAAGGAAGCAAATTAAAACAGAAATATCAATTTATGTCACATCTTATCAATTAATTAATGCTTACATTTATTTTTTTTATATTTGTGGTGCATTTAATGGAATAATTATTTATTTATCATAATTTATTTATTTTGATTTTGGCAGGTTTCGTCCTCCATATAATACCACTCATCTGTAAAGTAAATATGAAGCTACAGCCAGGAAACAGCTAGCCTGGCTCTGTTCACAGGTAACAAAATCCACCTACAAGCACCCCTAAAGCTCACTAACTAACACGTTATATCTTGTTTGTCTAATGCTTACCAAAAGGCTAACTAACAGCAAATAAGCGTGTTCGCCAAAATGTCTCTTTAAAAGTGACATGTTGATTATTTAAATATGACAAAGCTGGGTGAGACAAGAAAAAAAAGGGGATAAACACATCTGAACACAAGTTATTGCTAATTTTCTGAGACAACTCTGAAGAGAGCATGCGACACAGAAACAAACAGAATTGTAACTACACACAAATCTGTAGAGCTAATACAATTATAACCATGGTCACTGGCTAGGATTCACTCTCAAGTTAATACCTGGCATTTATCGCTCTGTACATCTCATTATACCAGCATTTGTTTTTCATCACGTTAATGGGTCTAAAGTAGTGTGTAATACATATTGATATTGATAATGGCATTTAGATTGCCAGAGTATTATGCGTAAGACTGAATCCTAGCCATTAAAACAACACACATCTTGCAGTGTAAGACACTTAACATAATGTCCACAATTCTGCAACAGACTTGGGACAAAGTTAGGACGAACAGGATTCAGTCAACATTAACACATGCAAAACAACGCTAGTAAACACACTCAAATCGAGATTAAGTTTACCATTTGCCCCAGTATCTCCTGCAGGGAGACCTTTGACCCCGAGCCTGTCAGGTCCAGCCTCAGGCTGGCTTTTGATGTTTGCTTCTTCTGGTGCGAGCTCAGGTACACCTACAGCCAGCGCCTCTTCAGGAGTGATGCTCCCTGCACCTTTAGCTGCCACTGTTTCAGGAACAGCTTTAGTTTTCAGGGGTTTGGTGCTTTCAGGGGCAGCATCCCCTTCACTGGTGCTGTCTACCCCAAAAACAACATCTGCCTCTGCTGCACCTTTTTGCTTAGGCACAGAACTTCCAGTCACATAACCTGGAGGTCATATTATGTTTCATCAACATCTTATCTAGATATTATTTTGCTGGATGTTTGGAAATCATTACTGATAATGTCCCCATACATAAAAAAAAAAACACAGAATAAGCAGATCTATGAATTGACTCAACATGTTTGCATTTTATGTGTATAAAGTCAAACTACAAATTCAAAAGCAACATATTCTAAACAGTTTCTTATTCAGCAGAATTTGGCAACAATGCCACAAACAAACAGACAGATGATGTTTTCTAGTAAACAATACATTTTTTATATTCTAATAAAATATCATTCTGCTACTTTATCTCAATGTTGAATGATTACAACAGTGCAAAACATGCTGAACAATGCCAGATACAGAGTATGCGGATACTCAGTAAGTGCATATGAAAGGTGCATATATCTTTATACACATTTTTGATTTTGATGCCGCAGTCCCTGAGATACAGATCCACTATTATCAGATGTTTTTTACTCTGTTCACTTCCACTTAACACATAATTAAAGTAAATGTGTCTAGCTGTTTTCATTTAAGGCTCCAAGGCAGTGAAAACTATGAAAATCCAATAAGTGTGTATACTTATACTATACTATATAACCGCACATAAAAAACAGTTGAGTGGCAGTTTTGTTCTAATAAGTTGGAAAAATATAACTATATTGATATGCTTTTTGGACATTGCATTACTGTGAAGACAAGGCCAAATTAATTGGTGGTTTTCACAAGCAATAAATATTTTGTATTTACAACACTTTTTTTTTATTTTTTAAATACCATTAAAATAAGTAACAACCCATAGAGATTATTAGTTTTATACAAAATAAATACAGTATGTGGCTCTATCAAGAGGGACAATCACCTACAGTGATGTCAAGCCAAACACTTTAGAATTATTATTTGATTTAAAAAAAGATACTTCTAGTGACTTAATTAGAAGATTATGTCCTGCCACAAAAGCTCTGTACAGATTGATGTTTAGGGTACTTGCCTTCAGGGAGGACGGCTGCCGGCTCTGGTGCTGGGTTAGTCTGGGGAACCAGTGGTCCAGGTCCAGATGTGGCTCCCTTCAGACCCTTGCCATATGGGCCCATGGGTGCTGGTTCAGGTGTGGGTTCAGGTGCCGGCTTTGGGCCTTTGCCTTGAGGAATTGCTGGTGCTGGTTCTGGTGTAGCCTGAGGGATTAGTGGTGTCTGTTTGTAGCTTTTTCCTTGAGGAACAGGTGAAGGCAGCTTGTGATATTTCTCTTGCGTGACCATAACAAGGACACCACTCGTTGGCTCGGGGGCAACGGGTGTTGCACCGTGAGTTACTGCTTGTGGAAATGCAACAACCTCTTCTGGTGTCGCACTTGGCTGCTCAGGAGAGAGAACTACTCCTTTTAGGCCCTTTTCGGTGGACGCACCTGCACCCTTTGTACCCTTCCCATTTGGCATCATGCCGTAGCCTGAGAACCAAACAGAGATATGTGGGCAAAAAAAAAACAAATTTGAATGGAAAAGATTAAACTGTTCTTTAGTGAACAGTGAAACTTAAAACATTAGGTCAACTATACAGCAAAAGTGAAATGCAACAACGTTTAGAAATAAAGCTGACATAAAACGTGAGAATGTACAGGAGCATTTTACCAGTATTAAACTGTCCGTTAGGTACACCAGCAGGACCACCATAACCTGTGAAACAACATTTTCATAAACAAATTCCTGAATCCAATAAGCACTGCAGACATTGTAAACACGGGGTTTGCAGATCAACGCCAAAAGAAAAACTGAGATAAAAGGATGCTCAAAATGTATATGCATCTTTTGTTTTAATAGCATCATTATTCCCTTTCTTCCCATCACTATGTGGATATCACAAACATTGCATGTGTTATATATAATATGCAGAATTCTTACCGGTGCCGAGTGTTTTAGCACCTTCACTGGGCGACACCGCTCCAACTCCTTTGGTTTGTGGTTTTGAGCCTCTGCTTGGCCCTCCGTATCCTGCAGATTAAAGTGGATTAACTTTGACAAATTACATTCAGAGTTTATTAATGAACAAAATACATTTATTGGATAGCTGGAACTTACCGTTGGGTTGACCTCCATATCCACCAAGTGCAGCACCATTTGTAACTCCATGACCTTGAGAGAAAATATACCAAGTAAATCAAGCAAGGTTGCTAGTTATGGAAGATCTAAAATGCTTAGATTAAAGCAAATCAAACAAAGAAATAAAGTGAAATACAATGCACATTCTTATATGTATTTCCTTTCTATATATGCATTGGCTGTGTCATAATTAAATGAAAAACATTATTAAGCCTTTGGCCTAGGCGTGTTATAATTCAGTGTTCTCCAGCAGAGAGCAGCATAGACCTGCTAAATGCAAAGCACATGATTAGTTTTCATGAGGTGCGTTTATCTTTTTTGTAATGGAAATTAAAAAATAAAATCAACTGTCCAACCACAGCTTTGAGGTGGGTCCAGTTATTAAGGATGAAAAGCTAAATAATTGTCCTTTTAACATATTTTTTTATTATTATTATTTAATTATGGCACAGTAAATGCATACGTAAAAGAAAATACACATAATGTGCATTTCATTTTATTTCTTTGTTTGACTTGTTGTAATGCAGACATTTGAAGTCTTCCATACATAATAGTAGTAAACTAAACTTCACTGTATATAAGGTGTGTATTTTAATAGGTTGTCACCATTTGGTTTAGCTCCATAGCCTTTGGTAACACCAGCTCCAGCTCCGGCTGCAGCTCCGTAACCTTGGGTCAAACATTTCATTACATAAATAAATATACCATCCCACTGAAACAGAAGAATATTCTTCTACATAAGGAACATTTATAACACCGCAACTAAATACGATCACTTACCATTGGGTTTAGCTCCATATCCATTGGGAACCGCTCCATTTCCATAACCTATGATTAAGCAATTCATTACAAAAACATCCATATCGTATTTAAGTTTTTCCTTAACGTGTAACACGTTTACAATACGAGTGTTACCTGGTTGGGGTCTCATTGCACCTCCATTGGGGGCTCCATATCCTGTAACACATTCATGAAAGCAAATTACTTTATATTCAGCTTGAGATGTCATCAAAATAAAACAGTATTTAGAGTCATAAATAAATATAAAAAGAAATGACAGTCCGTACCGTTGGGTTTGGCACCATATCCATTTGGAACATTACCATAACCTAAAAATAAAATAAAATCAGAGTTATGTTGACAACTTTGTGCTTCACACAAAAGAGATCCACAGATTCTCTAATTTGAACTAAAGTTATGTATCGTTTCTGAAACTTTTTGTTTTCCTATTTGAGAGGTTCATAACCATTCCCTCAGAATTATGTAAATTAGGTAAGAACTTGGTGTAAGAGATGGATAATGGTTTAAATATTCTTTAATTATGCACTTATATCCAAAAATAAATTACATATATGTGATTTACTGCACATTTACCTGGTTTTGTTTGCTTGGTAGCTCCACCACTGGGATATCCATAACCTTAATAGTTTCACAAACGACAAAAATAATTAACCTCATACTGTAAATGTAATAATCATAATCATCATCATTTCTTGCATGTTGACCCACCATTTGGCACAGCTCCATTCCCATTAGGGGCTCTAGCTCCAGCATAACCTTTATATTTTACAACACAAAGATTTCAGATCATATTAAAATTACATGCCCATCAATTTTTTTTTGTTTTTAGTGGATGTGATATATTAAGTATTATTCATAGGTTTACCATTGGGTTTTGCGCCTTGTCCATTGGCCACACCAGCTGCGGCACCATAACCATTCCCATTAGGGGCTCTGGCTCCAGCATAACCTTTATATATTTTACAACACAATGATTTCAGATCATATTAAAATTACATGCCCGTCAATTTTTTTTAGTGGATGTGATACATTATTCAGTTTTACCATTGGGTTTTGCACCTTGTCCATTGGCCACACCGGCTGCGGCACCATAACCATTCCCATTAGGGGCTCCGGCTCCAGCATAACCTTTATATTTTACAACAATGATTTCAGATCATATTAAAATTACATGCCTGTCAATGTTTTTTTTGTTTTTAGTGGATGTGATATATTAAGTATTATTCATAGGTTTACCATTGGGTTTTGCGCCTTGTCCATTGGCCACACCAGCTGCGGCACCATAACCATTCCCATTAGGGGCTCCGGCTCCAGCATAACCTTTATATTTTACAACAATGATTTCAGATCATATTAAAATTACATGCCTGTCAATGTTTTTTTAGTTTTTAGTGGATGTGATATATTAGATATTATTTATAGGTTACCATTGGGTTTTGCACCTTGTCCATTGGCCACACCAGCTGCAGCACCATAACCTGCAATTTTAACAATTAAAAGGGTTTAGAGGAGAAACATGTAATCTAAAAAAATGAGTACCATGAAAAACATCCTACCTGGCTTCGGTCCCTTCATTCCTCCATTTCCATACCGAGGTCCCAGACCCAAACCAGCGGCGCCATAACCACCATTGTAGCCTATAAATACACATACATTAACAATTAGAATTTATGTTTTATTCATCGTACTGTAAGTGATGTCAATATGGACTTGTGTATGACTCACCTCCCAAGGGTTGAGCTCCATAACCATTATAACCATTACCACCATATCCTGGAAGAACAAATAAAGACATTGTTACAGGTGTATTAGGTGGTGACCTCAGCGATGTGTCGTGGCCTTCACTCACCCTGGTTCCTGGCAAGCTGAGGTACTCCCATACCTCTGGAGGCTCCCATCCCCACACCTGGACCTTAAATCACAGACGTACACATATACGTATGCATCAAAGTGAATATTACGATTACCTGGAAAACAAGGCGGCAGACGATGAGTTACCTGCGCCATAAGGTGGTCGTCCATATCCTTTCATAGGTTTACTTCCAGCTCCCCCCTGTCCTGTTAAACACAGAGGCATGCTTTAAGTTACATAAAAAAAACAGATGAACATGTTTTGTGTCGCAAAAAGTTATCATGCCGCCCATTTCAACGCACTCTTACCATTTGGTCTTGCCCCATTGCCGTTGAATTGGCCAGCTGCGGCTCCTTGACCTAAAGAATGATTATTATAATTGAAGGTGTGATACTTTTTACATTTATTTAATTAAATATGTGTTTAAAAGTTAACTTTTTGCAAACATTACCATTGGTTTTAGCCCCATTTCCATTAGGTACACCAGCTCCAGCACCATAGCCTGGCAAAGAGAGAAATGTAATTAATCTTCATACAGCACACTACTAGAGGTATAGGAACTCACTGCCACATGTCGCTGACACAACAGATTAAGACTAACCAACAATCGTTTCGGTTCAAATTTGCATAGTGCAGAAACAGGCTTTTTAAAAAGGGGACTGATGCTTTCTTATATGAGAATGAATTGAAACTCTTAAATTTGACTCCTTTCTGGCTTAAGCGTGGTTTTGGATCCACTGTCTAATTTTAACACAGTGCCACAAGCACATCATTACCTGTACACCAACATTAAGTCAATTTAACTCGGTTGGATTCTGACACAGATTTTACTGAATTCTTTCAAATTCTTTCTTTTTTACTCTACTACAAATTCTCAAACAGAGCGTTTCAGACAGACGGTGAAAGGAAGTGTTTCATACAGTCGGTATGAGAAAAATAAAGCGTTTTTTGAACATTAAAGCATCTAAACATGTTCTACTAGAAACCCAAAATACAAGTATTCACTTGGAAATTAGCATAATAGGTCCTCTTTAATGTAATGTAAGACATTTTATAGCAATACTCTAGGAGTTACCCTACCGTTGCCTTTTGTTCTGTGTCCATTATATGCAGCAGCTGCACCGTTACCTACAAATAGATGCAACAAACACAATAAAAAGCAAATACATGCCTTTATTACTTGCCTAACCAGTCGGCTATAACGTTTTTTCCACATCAGGTAATTTTCATACAGCTTCAGAAATGATCATAAAATGTTTTTGTGCCTCTTGTTATTTTGAGACATTACTTTGGTGTCTGGTAACCTGTAATGAACCTTTGCGATTATTTTTTCACATTTTATCAAGTGGTTCATTTATGAATCAGAAAAATCATAAATAATGCATGATGAAATATAAATTGTTAATTGCAGCCCTAAACTATGAGTTAATCTGATGTAAAATATTCATCATAATTCATTTGAAGCAGATAAATGAAAGAGAAATTGTTTTTTTTCATTAATTAACATTATCATTTGTTAATGAACAAAGAGAATTATTATTATTAAATGGTCACTCACCATTGGGTTTAGCTCCATTCCCACCTAGAGCAGCAGCTGCAGCACCATAGCCTAAAAGACAATAGAAACAAACACTAAGAGACTCATTTGGAAATGCAGCATTACTAAAATAAGTAAAATAACCTCAAACAGATTCACTACATTTCCAGCATTAATGTACAGTAACGTCGACTTACCATTCAAATGGCCTCTATTTCCGTTCGGTGCTCCATAACCTGGAGATTAAAGAGACTGTGTGAGTTTAAATGCATTTACTAAGCATGATGACTCAAATGACCATTTTCACACCCCAGCAGTTTAGAGCTGCCAAGTATTTACAGTCTGTCCGTTTGAGACACTTTTAAACTAAATTTCCAAGAACACGAGTAAATCCCAGATGACTTAAATAGCATATAAATCATGACACGTTTCACATACTGTACAGCACATATGCATATCAGACTTAACCCCAAATCTGATCTAGTGAATCATCACATTTATAATACCATTGCCTTTAGTTCCTTGTCTGCCGTATCCACCAGCTTGTGCACCGTAACCTGCCACATAAAGACAATTTACATTGAAGTGTTGCTGATCAGCATATGTGTGTGTGAGAGAGTATACATTTGTCCTCAATGTGAAGACGTGTTTCATACCGTTTCCTTTCATTTGTTGACCATTGGTTGGACCGGCTTGAACACCATATCCTGCAACAAAGATCACAGTGATATTACAGCAAAATATAATTTAATTAAATTAGAATTATTTGTAAACTAGATGCAAACTGGTGGAGAGACGAGTGTAACATTTACCATTAGATTTTGCTCCATTTCCATTAGGTAAACCTGCTGGATTCCCTCCTATATTAGAAACAATGCATCAAGAGATCAGAGAAAAGTTAGTGGAAAACCGTGATTCTTTAGCATCCACGTTGTAACCCTATGGATTGAGCATTTATTGGTATATCAGAAGCTACAAATCTTGCATTTGCTGCCAAATCTTGCATGTTTTTGAAAGCTGAGGTCCACATTGTAATACCTACCTTGTGGTTTGCCACCTTGTCCATTGGTTACTCCAGCTGTTGCTCCATAGCCTTAAAAACAAGATGGAAAAACATAACCAAAAGATCCTTCTAAGTTTTCACACTGTGATAAGTGATAGTATTTAGCTCAAATAGAGTGAACACAGGTACATGGCTGAACTTACCTTTCATCCCTCCTCCATTGGTTCCACCAGCAGCTGCACCATAGCCTGAAATAGATTAGATATAATGAGAAAAGTCAGAATAAGCTATAAATTTGCATTTACCATTAGATTTAGCTCCATTTGCACTTACAATAACAGCAAGTGTAACATTGAGAAACATCTTTCTAAAATCAGATCAATCATGCAGATGTATGTAATCACTAACCTATGCCTTTGGTGGGGTATCCGCCGTAACCATTTTGTGCACCCATTGCCTGACCCACACCTTACAACAAAAAACAATTATTGAAAAAATATTCTCAAGGACAAATGCATTCAAGGCTGGAGAAATTTTCTGTTAATTTACCTTTCGATGGCATCAGCATTCGTCCTACACCTCCACCGTTATGAGGTTTCCTTCCTAGAAAAATCACAACATGACAGCTGTGAACAAAACCTTCAGCTTGCGTGGAAATCCCACAAATGATTTTCATGTTTCATAGACAGAAAGTGTGCAGAGTGTGATGGGTTTACCATTAGTTTGTGGCCCTTGTCCATTGGATACTCTAGATGCAGCAGCATAACCTTAAACACAACACACTTAATGTTAAACTACTGTCAGGTTACTACTGTTAAATAACAGGAAAAACCAAACGTTTAGCTTTGCAACATATCTAGAAGCTATGGAGTCATAGGAGTGCCATAAAAAAAGATAAATCAGGAAAAAAAACAAGAAAATAAATGTGGAAATATAAAGAGGAATAAATAAAAGAATATATAAGTAAATACAAATGTGGAAATATAAAAAGAGAAATAAAAGAATAAATGAACGCAGAAATATAAAGACAAATAAAATATAAAAGAATAATGATTTTCATATATTTTCACATTTATTTCTGTATATATTTATATTTTTTTCTTTGTTTTTGCATATAAATTACTCTATTTTGTCTGTATGCAGTATACATTTATTTTTTCATTTATTTATTTTTGTTTAATGTCATGTATGTATTTTTATCCCTCTATTTTTCCTTTTTGCTCTACTTTTTCCTTGAAGGGCCGAGCTGTCAATCAACTGGCTTTGGGCATACACATATTAAAGTTTAATTTAGAAAATTAAAAACAATTACACTATTTTTCTACTTTGCCTTTTTTAAATTATTAATATTGTATCAATACCGTTATATTTTTTGGTGGGAGGGTGTTTGCTCGAGAGGAAGTGAAACATAAGGTTCAGCCCCATCTCCCCACCATAATAGTTTTCATAAAGTCCCTAAATTAGTTTTTTAAAACTGAATCCAGTCTTGGTGAGTCGGTCGTATAATGAACATTTTTGGGAAGTAGTGAGCCTCTACAGAAGTCAATAGAGTGACTGTGTACAAGCAGTAAAACCATTCTTTCCTTTCTCACAGAGGGATGTTAAATTCAGACTGCTGCTGCCACCGAAGCCGAGCCGCCTTTGATTTCACAAACCGAGACCGCTGGTAAAGAGGAAAGAAGATATAGCTGCTTCGCATCATCACAAGAAAAGTTGGTAGAGGGCCGAGGATACGAAAGAGCTACACAGCGAGCGTTGCTAAGATTTTGGTTTAACATCATCGTTTGAAATTTGACAGGCAAACCCGAGCGCCTGAAAGACATTTGTCTCATTTTCTTTTTCTTTTTCATCTCTTCAGAACCCAACAGGTTGAACCGTTTCTCTGCACAAGACTGGAGCACAGTTTCAGCATTTAAACACAATTTGGGAGTCTTTAATTAAATAATGCAAAAAACAAACATCCTTTCAGGGAGGAGTGAAATAATTTCTCTTCTAATCATTTGATGATTTCTGTTCAAATCATTCAATAGTATCTTAAAATCCTGGTCCTAGTAGATTGCATGCATGCATAATTAAAATATGTTATCAGACTAGATGTTTTTTTATATAGACCTTAAAGAGTGCAAATCTAATAGCCATCTTGTTTAATTTCTAAACCGATCAAAAAGTAGTATCGTAGTATAGAAGCCATCATTAAAATCATTAAAAGATGGATCTAGTACAGAAATGGTGCAGATAATTGATTTGGATATTGCAGTTAAATACAGCGGTAACAGCCTTTAAGATAAGAGCAGAAAGGACTTTACTTATCCTGAGGGAAATTGTAGAAATACTTAAAATAAGAAATACTACTTAACTGGAAAATTTGGGGGAAAAAACATCTCACAATGGCTGGATGTCTTAACACGACATATCAATGGAACAACAATCAGCTCTTCAAACTTCAACAGTTCAATAAAATACATTCAACAATTCTCTCATCTATCCTGCTGCTAAACTCAAATATAAATGTATTATTTATTTTTATTTCTTCTGTCCCTCTCGCTTTTCTTTTTGCCTTCTCCTTTTCTCCTTATACATTTCTAATTTAGTTATTACTTTTTTCTCATTATTTTATTTTCACATGCTGTCCACTGTCACTTATCTGGGTCCTTTTATGTTTTGCAAATCAATAACATCTGTTGTTGACTTTGTATTTGTTTTTATGCCCAAATTGTGACGCATTCATGTGTATGCACAAATTAGTAAATAAAGGACAAAAAAGAAAGAAATAGACTTAAGCACATACTGCAGTTGCTGAATTAAGTATTTTCTCACAATGAAACTGTCATGAAATTAACCAGAATGACAGATTCTAGTTGTAAGAGGAAAACATTCAAATAAAACAATGTCAGGGATAAATATTCTGAATATTTGGTTTATTTTCTGACATTATGCCCTTTTAGAAAGCTTTCCATCAAAAGCAGCGAGATGGGGGGAATGTAGTCTTACAGGGGCTACGTACCTGTAAGACTTAAATTACGGCTGATGAATGGAGGCAGGGAGGAGTACCTCAGTGTCAGCTAACAGACATCATCATCCTTAACCATATGTCAGCTCATAACTCAGCTGAGTGTTTCACCTTCTCTCTACAACAGACCAGACACAAAACTGACCACAGTGACTCTACAGAAATATATATATACACGCCACACATTTCTTCCTCAAAATAAACTATGCAGCTGCATTTCTTCTGGAAGTACTCCAATATCGGTGACTGGAAGGTTTAAATTGGCTCATTTGACTTAATTAAAATGCTAATGTTCCTAATTTCTTGCCCCCGTTATAGGTTTGCATTAATTCTAACAAAGCAAACCCTTTACACAAGGTGAATAGTTACTGTGTCTTGAATTGATACGATTCATCATGACCTCAGTCATAAAGGCAATATTTAGTTAATTTACAAAAGACATCCCACACAAATGAATCTAATGTCAACATCAAGATGAGATATTGGTTATCAGTCCCAGGACGGGCCTTCACTCACCCAGCGTGTGTGCTGTCTGCACCAGCCAAAGGACCACCGCACTCTGAAGTAGTAGATGTCCCAACATTGTGGACCTGAAGGGGGAAAAAAGGCCAAAAGATTATAAAGCCAGCAGGAGGATGAGGAGAGTAAAGCAGATGATGTGGAGTGGGCAACGTACCCTGATGGTGAGGGTCTGATATACCCTCTGGTCCGAGGTGCCCCTCCTTCCTTCTGCTTATAGATGCTCCTGTTCTCCACATCCTCCCCCAACTTGTTGAGAGAGACACTGAGGTGTACACACACACACTAACTAAATAATTGGCCACTTAAAGTACATTAACACTTAAGGGAGACATAGAGGAGCAAAGAGAGGGAGGTCACCATACTGGACGTTGACTGATGAACTCTGGACACAAGATGGATTAAAGGAAGATCGGTCATCGTCATAGTTTAAGTTGTTTATACAGACTACATAAATACTTTCTTTGCAGTATTTTGGATTAAGGTGTTGGCTAACACTTCCTAATGTCATGCAATGTTGCAAAGCATAAATAAATATGCTCCAGTTGGAAATAGTACGCTTTAAAATATTTTAATGAACTGTATAAAGTCAAATACAGCATGTGGAAGATGACAGAAGTCACTCTCACATCAAACACACCATAACGCACAAAAACAACCGTGAACAGTCCCACCATGGAAACACACAGACTGCCGACATGCTGAGCTCAACACTTGCAGACGTAAATCATTCTTAATGACTGAACCACAGTGACCGAATCCAACAAAAGTAAATTTGTACATGCAATGATCTGAATAGGCAGCAGTTTTGTCCAATATTTGGTTTAAAGAGCTGTTTGTGCAGGCACTCGGACACATTTTGTTCAAATGTTTCTGTAGACCAAAACAAATAAAAAAATAGAAGAGCATATACTGTGAAGAAAGCTCAAGATGCAACCCGTCTGGACTATCCTCAGTTTTATTTGTGAATGGACTTCACGACAGAAATGACATCACTTCAATGCAGATGAGCCAGTTTTAAAGAGAGATAATGGAAACCGTGAGCTTCACTCTCGCCTCTTTCAGTCCATCACGTCTCCATGGTCGCAGCCAACACACACACACACAGTTGGTGAGAGCGGCCCCTTGTATATTTAAAGAAAGAAAAGTGAGTAAAAAGAGAAAAAGATATCTCACCTTTCACATAGATTCCTCACTTAAAGTCCAAATCCTCTTCTTATGGGGTCAAGGAGAGGTTAACGTCTCACCTCCCGGCCCACCCAGACCTCTCACATACTTGGCTGCTCAACAAAGTCACTCACCATCTCCGCTGCCACTGACAAACCATCTGTCTAACTTTTCATCGCCTGGTAACAGACGTGTCTTTCAGTTCCTCCTCTGATCCTTCAGCTTCTCATCTCTTTTGGAAAAGTTGTCATGGTTTTTACTCATCGAGCTTCTCAGGAGTTAAAGCAGGATGTCATGCAGATCGTCTCTTATAGTGTGTTAACTGGCAGCCGAGGGGATACGTAGAATAATACTTTATGAGATAATTGCAGATGTTTGAGTTGACAAAGAAATAATCTGTTCTAAGTCACAGCATGCACAATCCCATCTGAAAATCCCTTTTGTACAGACATTCATGATCCCCAGACTTTTCCTCTAACCTCTCATGGTGGCCATGAGGTTCACATTTGCAGTTTTGAGTGAAATGTCTCAACAACTATTGAATAAATTGCTATGAAATTTGGTTCAGACATTTCATGTCCCCCTCTGCAGGAATTGGGAAAACTTTCATGTAGGACTGTGTATTGGCAAGAATCTGGCGATACGATACGTATCATGATACATATATTGCGATACTGTAATGAAATTTCTTTTATCTTATTTTAGGAAAACTGTCATAGTATAGAATACACATGCATGTCTGTAAAGGGGAGACTCATGGGTACCCATAGAACCCATTTTCATTCGCATATCTTGAGGTCAGAGGTGAAGGGACCCCGGTGAAATGTACCATGTCAGTTTTTCCCTGGCCAAATTTTAGGATTTTTAATAGTCATTAATTAAAAATTTATAGTGTTTGGGACAATCGATACCGTATCACAAAACATATCGCGATACTCTAATGTGTATCGATAAGTTTCTTTCACCCCTACTTTCGTGATTCCTTAAGCCTTTATCTAGCACATCAGGTCAAAATTGATTTTGTCCAATACTTTGGTTTATGACAAAATACCTGCAAAACCAATTTGTGTTTAGTGCTAATGTTAGCATGCAAACAACCATAACTAAGATGACCAACATGGCAAACATACCTGCTTATTACATGGCTTTGCTGAATACTCAATTCTGACTGGTCAATCACGGCGTTCTACGGTCTTATTTCTTTATAGCAGACCATTGTTATGGCCGCAGTTCTGATGTCGGACTCTGGCGGACCGTTTTTGTGTCAAATGATTGATTTCTTAGCGAGTCATTGTTGTGAAATAAACCCCTTCAGGGCGATGCGTTGCGGCATCATCCTGCCGGGGTTTATTTCACAACAATGACCGGCTCGCTGTACATTATCCCTTCCTCAACATCAGCATGTTAGCAATGTCATTGCATGCCGTTGTTAGCATTTAGCTCAAAGCACCACTGTGCCTAAGTGCAGCCTCACAGAGCTGCTAGCGTGGCTGTAGACTGTTTGAAGATGCTATTGGGAACTGCTTCTAGTTCGTGTGGGTGACAGCTGTGCTGAGTGGAAAATGCATGTCTGTTCTAAACTGTTGAGGGGTGGAGAGATCATTAAGCTTAAAAGCCACACAGGCAATGTATACATTTACCTACAAATCTTTACAGAGCACACAATTGCATTGATATTGTTATGTAGGCCTGGTTTTCATAAAGACTGAAGACAAATAATCATAGATTTTGGTGCTCAACTTGAACTTATACTGATAGGAGGTACAAGAAACTGACTATTTTAAAACATTAGTTGACACAATGCCAAATTGCATCAGTTAATGTTATAAGACAGCTAATGCTTCTATATGCGCTCCGCCGGTGGTGTTTGGGTTAAGGTGGTCAGGATGTTAGTGTGTCGCTCCGTGTACTGGAAAAAAAACGTGGGCTCAAGACCACAGAGGAACCACTGTTGGACAAGGATTCTCTGACTCCACACAACCATGTCTGCTATGTGTATTCCTGCCCAGATGTGTGCAGCTGTTAGAGGCTCTGACTCAGTGTTAGGAGACTCTGCCAACTGTTGGAGTGTTCAATGCTGGTTGGCATTGGAAACACAACTTAAGTTGCTTTAAAGCTGCTGCAAACAAACCCAGACCGACAGCTGTGAACACAGTGAGAGGTCTGAGCACCAATGCACTACAAGATGATTTACAAGCCACTGTATGAAGAGCTCTAAAGGGAAATTAATATGCGTTTTCACGCTCTTAAAAACAACAAAATATCAGATTTCAATACAATACTCCTGAATATTACTCACTATACAGTGTCATTTTTTTTTTAATGTATCGCAACACAAACAGGGATATTAAAACAGGCCTTTCTCCCTGTGGACCATAAAACTTGAGTCCTGGGACAGACACTCAAGAATGCAGACACAGCAGAGGGTTTAACAAACACAGACATACAGAGTGAAGAAGGAGCTATAATTTACAGATCTCTAATACGCCATGTTTATGGTTAAATAAAGACTTATTAAAAGCTCTTATTTTTGTAATAATCTTTATAATGATATTGCAACATTAAACTGTATTACTGTTGTGCTAAGCAAAAACACAATTAACCAAATGTTCATGTTTAATCTACTGTATATTTCTTGTAGAGGTCGACCAATAGTGGATTTTTAAAAGCCGATATAATAACGATAGTTCGGAGCAGGAAAAAGCCGATTAATCGGCCAATGTCTTCTTTACTGCAGCAGCCTAGTCGGCTTCTTTTGCATACGTCGTTTTTTATAAATCCGTTTTTTTGTCACTCTGAATTTAATAATTCTTAATAAAATATCCTGAAGTGTGATTTGGTGGATTACATCGTTGGAATATGTTCTACTTAATGGGCGATGCGCTGTTCTGTGGCCTACAGTATGACAGGCCAGGATTACTTCGGTTGTCTCCTACAGTGTTAAATGCCACTCTTACTCCCAGGGTGAGGAGAATACTAAAATGTGTGATTTCATTTCATGAATGGATAGTTATGTGGCTGGATTATCTGGAAAAGAGAACGCCATATTGGTCAATATGTTAAAGTAACAGTGAATGATTTCTTTTCCTCCGTCTGCCTGTATTGTATCTGGGACAAAGAGCTGATAGTGTTGCGTTATATGTTCGGGAGATGACTCCCTCTCCCTTGACTTTGTGTATGAAGCCTTCATGCCAAACAGAGATATAAAGTGTCCCATCAGTGCAGATTAATTGGCCAAACCGATTAATTAGTCTACCTCTAATTTCTTGTATGTAAAACCTACATATATTAAATTGTTAGTGGCAGCAAAGTAATGTATTGTCCTGTATGTCCTCAGTATTAGTTGTATAGTTACTTTTTGAGGGGTTAAATAAATTAGAGGCGTGATCCCTTTGTCTCCAAGACGGTCCACGTTCATTTGTCTTACTAGCAGTAATCTGCACTGCAATTTACTTTAAACATGCACAGGGTTTAGACCGTTTAGCCACCCTGGTCCCACATTCCTGCCCACTCCAGGGCAATAAGAAAATATTAAATGTCTGCCAACTTTAAGACTTCATAAGGCCTTTATATAGTCTGGTCTCTGACGGACGAAAACACATTAAAGGAGAAAGACATTAGAGTAGTTCAAGAGAAATAGAGGCCTCATATAGGGGCACATTACATAAAGTATTAGTGCTGGCAGAGCACTGAAGTCATGCACATAGTATCAGCTGTTATAATCCCATTCAAACAACTAATTATATGAATGATCAGGCAGTCTTTGGCTCGTGCCTGCATCACACCACTGTTACTATTTATTTTTATCTCTTCCCCACAGTCGCCTCCTGTTCTGGTTATTTACTTGGTCACTGACAATACTGTCCTTGTGTATTTTGCGAATCCCATTTCTGAATGATTAACAGATTCTGCTCTAAATATAAATGGCTGTTAGACTTTTCTTTACCAGTCTAGAGTCACATCATGTACAGCTGCCAGCTTCTCCCTTTAGGAATGTCACATACTGGTGTTATTGGGTTTTTTTTTTTAAACGGAGATTTGTTTTAATGTTGTGTGCCAGAGTCAAATCACAGGATAATGACTCAGCCATGGCCTGCATGGATGCTGCCTATGTAACTTTGTATTAATCTTTGTGTTTTGTTCACGTCGACTTTACTTCCTCATTGTTTGGGGTTCAACAGACGCCACTGCTGTGTCAGTAAAAGTATGTTTTCCTCTTCTGACCTTATTAAAACCGACATAGGTAAGTATTAAAGTAGCAACCATATGCCATTTTCTGTAAGGTATAATTTTGTTTATATGCAATTCTCTTAAAATTAGGAAAAGTCATGAAGTATTAAATTGATAGTTCTGGTGTTAGAAGGGATGGGGTTGTATGATGTACTTATTCATAGTCAGTGTATTACCTACAGTAGATGGCTCCATCTATGCTCTCTACAAAGCCACCAGACTCCGTGGAAAAACCCTGTAATTTTACCTCTCAGAACACGGGGTTGCTGGTCTACGGCTGCCTCGATCGGTTTGTTTGTGTTATTGTGGGACTATGGTGAATCTGAACTAACCAATGTCACATAATAAACAAACTAACCGATCGAGGCAGTCTGGTTGCTTTGGTGAGAGCATAGATAATGGCTTCCGTTCTCCATCGGAAACCGACTGTTTAGCTGTCTGACGGCAAGGTAAACCAGTAAAAATATTCTAAATATAGCATACAGTTACACTGATTTTTTTAGGTGGGCCTTTGTATTAGGTGGCTAAAATACATTTTGCTGCCAGCCCTGTCCATAGCAATACTCCTGTCCGTTTCTCCAAACTGGGGGCGTGCTGACCATCTACTGTAGATAATACACTGATTATGGATAAGTACCTCGTGCAACCCCACATCAAAACACCTGAACCATCCCTTTAAGGTGATATAACAATGATACATAAGTTTTGGCAGAACAGAACATTAAGGTTAAGTTGTTTCCCTGAAGGATGAGCGAGTAGAGACTCGCTGCACCACCCAAACCAGAGTAGAGTAAAATCTGACTTTGACCGTGCAAAGCACAAAGAGCAGATCATGTCCTCTAATGTGCTCGAGATGCATTGTCTGCAGACTTGATCAAACTGTTGAGAATTTTTAAAGATTTTTTTTTTTTTATTTGTGTTGCAAGTGCTCTAACAGGGTGCAATATAAATGATTACTGTTTCCAAATGAATATAATAAATAAAAAATACATCAAATACATCATATTTAGTATTGATACACATGTATACACAATGCATGCCTTTTTACAAAAAAAACTAAATTGCATGGCTTATGTTGATGGACCATGCCAACTTCCTTAATGGTTATTATTATAATAATGAACATATAGGTTCAGCTGTACAATCATAAATTACTATACAATCCTCAACCTGGTCACCAATATCTGATCCAACTCATTTATCTCAGTAAGTGATACCTCAAGTTTCTTGTTCTGAATATAACTGGGATTAGATAGAAGTAAATCAGCTCCATCTACTAGTTAATGTAATGTAACCAGCTCTGTATATGGCAATCTCATGAAATGATGGCAACACTTGTTTTGGAAGGTCAAAACACAAAAAAAACAAAGATTGTGATTTCAGAATAACTTGCAAATGACGTAACCTACTGGAGACCAAAGGGAGGAAAGTAAAAGGATCAGATAAAGGAAATAAAAAAGGGAAACAGTTTGAGTGTGCAAAAATGTGAGGGATGAGGGAGAGGGGGGAAAAAATAAGAATCACAGCATTTTGTACATTCTTCCGTTGTTAATGAACACTGAGGAGTTTGTCAGAGCTGTGCTTCTGCTCCTTTAACTCTAGTGCTCATCACAACCTGGTCATTAGCTGAATTAGTTTACGTCCACCTTAAGATGGAAGAGCCAGGAATCCCGTTGCAGACCTAAATGAAGATATTTATAAGGATATTTGGGTCTACATCCACCACATAAATTTGTAAACAGTGAAAATATCCCCGCCTTGCATTAAAATGAATGTTAAAACGAACTTACTCCATGTTGCTTTTCAGCTGATGCACAGTGCGCTTGTCCAGGTAACGGCAGAAGAGAGTGAGCAAGTTTGAGGGCATGAGGAGCGGCTCCACCAGTGAACACTGGGACAGCTGTCCCGCCACCTGGAATATTGTGTCGGTCCTAAAAGACAACAGGAACACCAGGATGTTAAGAATAAGGATGTTAAAATTATCTCCCATCATGGAATATTAGTCTTAAAATCCCCACCAGCTCTCAAAGTCTCCGATGCTGGGCTCAAGAGGAACACCTGAGGACAGCAGCTTCTCTCCTTGGGACAGGAGAGCGTACAGCAGGGACAGTCCAAACTGAAAGGAAATTAATGAGAAAACATCACAAAGGTTCCATGCAAAACCGGCATTAAATTAAAGACAATGAGCAACAGAAAGCACAAACCTTGTTCTGACATGCCAGCTTGAGAGACTCGTACGTCGTCAGAGACTCCAATGATGTCAGGTCTTTGAGGACAACAATCAGCTGACTGAATGTCAGGCCTCCAATCACATTTCGGAGAGGCGGATAGAGCACTGGAAGGGCCTAAAATAGAGGATACAATGATATGATCTTGGCTCTGTTTTCAGGCTTTAGAAAATCTAGCCTGTAATGGGAAACAACCACAGGTCATTTCAGAGAGAGAGCGTTCCTATTGGCTGTTCTACAAATTCAGATATGCATGAAGGTCCCTCCAGATGGTGAATGTCTGATTCAACGGCAGAATATCCTGCAGGAAAAGTTGCTATTCCAGCGTTGGCAACAACGGCCTACACTGCAAAGCACCCCCCAAAAAAAGCAAGACAGACTTATCAAAAAGAGTACGACAATATCGACGAAGAGTTTCAGAAATGGAGAAAATGTTGCTAATAGGTTAGCTTCTGCTCACGGCTACGGTTAGGAATAGGCTAAACTATTAGCAGCATTTTCCCTCCATCTCTGAAACGCTTTGCCGATATTGTAGCTCGCTAGAGCCTCAAATCACAACATGTCATCTCAAAGGGCTTTACAGGCCCACAAGTTTGTAAAGAAAACAGGACGGTAATCACAATCACGATGATTAAAATGAATGACTGGTACTCGTACAGATTACTTTATGAAGTGCGTACATATGTCCTTACTCGTCTGGTGGGTTGGGGTTTAAAACAGAGTGCTGTAGGATAAGGGCTGTATTTCCAAATTCTGGTATTTTTTTGCCTTTTCCAGAGAACTGCCTACCCTGGGGTACAACTTGAATTACTACGCTCAAAAACTATTATGAAATTTTTGCCCAATAACACCAAATATAAACTGCCTCCCCCAGTTTACACAACAAAACAAGAGGTTTTGAGCATGGAAGTTGAACGATGTGTGTCGCACAATTATCCAAGTTCAAAGGTCTACGTACTTTCAACCACAACTCAGTCTTTGTTGAGCTGAGCTAAGTAGACCATACTTCCCTACCTCGTCTGGATCTCTGCTCATCAGCGTAGGAAGGTTAGAGGTCACGATGCTCAAGATCTTCAGTGCAGTATCATGTTTCAGGAACGGGAGCAGACGGGCGAGAAGCCTTTTGCCTTTTGAGACCAGCAGGAAAGGAAGAAATTCCACTCCTGAATCTCTACAGCAAAACATTTGAGAAAATTCATTACTCAAATTGAATATCAATCAAAATGGTAACTATAATGGTACAGCTTCATTGAGAAAGCTAGACACACAAATTTAAATTAATCTCACTTTACAACAAGAAATATTTACACAATATGCATCACTTCTTGATAGTGGCGGGGTGTGTACAACTCACAGGGGATTGTGATGTTGCAGCTGGGAGTAGATGTGCTCCACTTTCCTCTGCGACTTCTCCATCAGCATCCTTTCTTCTGCTTCAGACAAGACGGTGCTTTTCATCCTCTCCGCCTCCTCGACCTCCAACAGAACCATGAACAACTGCAGGGCAGAACAAGCGTGTCCGAGTGTTGGAGAAGTAAATAATCTCACTGCATCAAAGCAAGTAATCAGCAGTTACCTTTTCTATTTTGCTGAAGACCTCTAACCGCTGTTGTCTGACATCTTTTTGATCCTGTAATGTGGAAATAAGTCTGAGTATCAGGGAAGGCAGATTAACACACTTCTAAAGATGCCAGAAATTGTCTCAAATACACAGTCACCTCGAGTGGACCCTGAGCTTGGACTGCATGAACTGCGCTGATGGCACGGCGAGGAGAGTAACATGTGGACACAGCAACTTGACCCAAAGAGCCTTCAATGTGAACCACTGGAAGAGAAAAATACTTTTACAGTTGTAGAAAAACATGCAGCACTGCAAGCTTGAGTAGATACAGATCGTGCATTACCCTTTCACACAACTATGCAGGTTTGGATTCAGAAGAAATTATTCAAAAAATTAAAACAACTTGTTGAGGGGTTTCTTAAGGAGAATTTTAACTGCATGAAAATATACACTAAGGATTTCTTTTAACCTGAAGAAACAAAGTGTCTGCAGGTAAACCTTTCAGGCTGCATACAGCCCCAACAACCTTCACTACAAAAAGGTAGGGCAGCCTGTACGTAGCCTGAAGGGCAAAACTGAGCTGTACTTGAAGCTGCTCATTCAGCTTCGGTTATACTTTCTGCAAGGACGGCTGCACGAACACGATCCGACGTAGAATCGTGATGAGGAACCGTTTGGTTCTTTTATATTCTGTGCAGGTTTCTCCTCGCGGCAAAAGGACATTCTCAAATGTCCGCGTAGTTATAAAAATTTGGATGTGTGTGGACAGGCGAAGACCTGCCGTAGACAAACCCCGCGAAGGACCGCGTCTGATGGTGGGACGTCACTTTAACCGTGCAGACACTCGCAACCCTTGCAGATGCGGCAAGCATAAATCACACTTTAAGCTTATTGCTTTGAGCGCATGGTCATAACTGAAGATAGGGCTCCAACTAACAGTTATTTTCCTTGTTGATTAATCTGTCGATTATTTTCTTGCCTGTCTTCAAAGCCCAAGATGACATCCTCAAATATCTTGTCCACAACTCAAAGATATTTACATTTAAGAAGCTGGAATCAGAGAATTTAATTTTTTTTTTCTTAAATTACTCAAATCAATTAGCAAAATTGGTGATTAATTTAATAGTTGACGACTAATCGATTAATCTTTGCAGTTCTAAAATGAAGGTGACTGAGCATTTTTCTCTGTCCGATCTGAGTTGATACACTCTTCAGAGAGACAGAGAAACATTAAAAGTGAGGGGCACATAAGATTTTTTTTTCCCCCAGTGGAAATTACACCCTTGCTTTCACAACAGGAACCAGGCTGGAACCAGTCCAGGCAAATAATGTGGGCTAATAGTATGAAAAGGTGACAAGAGAAAAACCTGGTGCGTAAGTGTCAGTTTTCGTGATATACGGTGTGGTGAGCTTGGGGGGCTCCCTCTTGCTCCTGATGCCCAGCTCTTCCTCTGCCATCTTAGCTTCTATTCGCCGATAGTACTCCTACGACAAAGTTTAAGTACATGAAATGTGCAGTGTTTGATCACGTAGCAAAGGTTGGTTATTTGGTTTAAAAGCTACGGTGAATAATGAAGACAGTAGAGCTAAGATGTCCCACCTGGTAATAGTAGTCCTCATGGTATGGATTCTCACTTTGCAGCTGAATCATCTGCAGCCTGGTGATCCACTCCTTCTCTTTGGCCGTCATCAGATTGCAGTAAGGATCCCAGTCCTCTGGTTTTCTACAAACAGGTCATATTGTTCAATAAATACGCATCTTCCTTTATTCATAACCTGCTGAATATGAAAAGTTCAGAATCGTTGAGAGAAGTAGCACCAACCTTTGGAATATGCGTTGTTTTTGACTAAGTAGTCGTTTATGTTGTGGGTGGAGCTGGGTGACGGGACCGGGGTACCTGTGGATCAGATGTCACATTTACATAGAGAGTAAAGACACCTATTTATCTTGATGTCAACTGAACAACAGTTTGTTTATCTCAATGCATACAATTTGGAAACATGGGACTTGCACTGTTACGTTTTATCTCACAGGATGTTAAACCCAAGAAAGGTTTTACATCAATCTGCAGTCATGTCCTTTCATTGGGCCTCCAGTAAAGTCACTATTCAGCTTCATTCTTTACATGAAGGATCTGATTTAGGGATGTACAGCTGCATCTTTCATCTCCAGAAGGTACAGATATCCATTCCTCCAACTTTACCTTGTAAACACACACATTAATGCCAGGGACTGTATGAAATTTATGATCGTCAGGTTTTATATACTCATGAGGGATGAACAAGACTGCCAAGTCATAAATATACCTGATACTTGAACTTCGCTGACAAATATTTCAGGCCGCAAATCAAACATTCCGGTGAGATGCACAAGATTGTGACGCACCTGAAATGCTGCACTGGATTAGACGAGGGGCTGTAGAAGGGGGACGGCCTCGGCGAGTTGGCACCAAAGCGAAGTTGCATCATTTTAGGAGTCAGAGACTGAGGAGTGGAGGGGCAAGGCCGGTTTGCAGGAAACATGAAGCCCCCTGTCTGATTTGGCACAAAATAACGTCATGAGTTAGGACAGAAAAAGCAGATTTACTCAACTCTGTGAATACATTAACTGTTGGCTTTAATGCATCTGAATAGGTCCAATTTATTATGGAATAAACCTGATTGTAATGTTGCCGCGGGGTTAACGGCTGACGTGAGAAGATGGGTGATCCTGGTACCATGGATGAATGCATCTGTAAGAAAAAACTAAGATTCAGTGAGGATATTTGACAGGAAATACCTGACCATGACCATGTTTACATGCATAAAATAGTCCGGTTTTATTCCAAAAAGCACAATATTCCTGCTAAGCTGTTTACACGGCAAATGAAAATGAATATTCCCGTTTACATGCAGCCGTGCATACTCTCATTAACGTAACCGGTAGCGGACCACACAAACACAGCCTCCTTTCATTCACCTTCTTGAAAAGGTCGGCATTGAGATACTGGCACATCACAATAATGTTTAAAAGTAGGCTAGGTGTTTCTCCTTCCGACCAGAAATGTGGGCTTTTCTTTTGAGCATGCATATCTGCAAACTGTCGGCTAGTTGCTTACTCTAAAATGCACAGAGCTCGACGTAAAAGAGGCTGTGTTTCACAAACTGCGGTAAAAACCCTAATTGAGAAGCATATATTACTAGTGCGCTGTATACTATACATGACCAAAGAATGCTCCTAAAACCTGAATAATATCAGCATATCCCACATGTCTTAATCGGAAAATGCTCCATTCGGAATAAGACCTAATTCAGAATAAGCAAATGGAATATGCCGTTTACATTACCCGTATCAAATTTGAAATATTTTCATATTCTGAATAATAGTGTGCATGTAAACGTAGTAAGTGTGTTTCTTAAAGGAGTTAACATTTAAGGAAGTACATTTTCTTTCTTGTAGATATTCACAAGAGAAGATGGATACCACTCTTGTGTCTGTAAAGTAAACATGTAGATGGAGTGATTTTGTGGAGTCACCACTGCTTTCCTGGCAACCTCACAGTGAAGATGAAAGTCTAGGAAGTCACCTTATCCTTTTTACACTTTACTTTTTGTAACAAAAATGATATTTATTGAGCTATACAGCTTAGTATTAAATCCTACAGACATGAGTGGTATTGACCTTCTCATCCAACACTCAGCAAGTAAGCGAAAAAGGGCTGTCCTCGACCAAGGAAATTCTTAGTCGACTAACACTCATACGATTTTGTCGACTAATCGATTAACTGATTTAATTGACAGAAGAATCATACAAAAGCACAACTTTAAACAACCAGAGATGTGCTCATTATTTTTTGGGAAATAATTCATTCAGCATGAAAAAAACATAAAACAACTAAAAATATCTAAGTCAACTAAGACCGAAACGACTGATTCTTCGACAGCCCTATGAAAAACCCAAAATGTCGAACTACTCCTTTACAAGAAATGATTATCTTGTCAAATCAATGGTCCACCTGAGAGGGGCCTCTGTGGCCAAACTGTCTCCTGGCGTAGGATCCTCTGGGTTCCTCTCTCCTGCCCCTGAAGGAAGAGACAGGATATGGCACATCCAGGAAGTTGGAGGTCAGATGCTGACCTCTGCGACCATCGATCACACACACTATAGCACTGTCCTAAGAAACAGAATAAAATAAGACAACTGGTTAAGTTATCCACTGTCATACAGATTATAACATGTGTTGTTAATGATCTTAACCTGAAGTATTGATCCTGAGATTCTTCTAGTCTTTCTGGAAGAGGGTGACATGAACTAAAGGAAAGAAAGAAACATCAAACAACGAGAGGAAACATTACGAATACGAACAAAATGTGACAAAAAGTTTGCACTTACATCATCCTCAAAGGTCTTCCGGTACATGGCGTTCCCAAGGTCCACTATGGCACTGTCAAGAGTCTTAAAGAGCAAAAACAGACCAAAATGAAGACAAGCTGCTATGAGGTGAGGTGTCAAATCCCACATTTCAGACAATAAATGAATAATCTGCATTACCTTGAGGCTTGGTCGCCCCTCCACCATCCTCATCACAGCTGGGTCTTCAAACATCTGCCCCCGGCCCAGCCCTCCTCTCTGTCCCCTACCTCTGCCACGCTGCCCTGGGGGAGCCCGGGGCACATACTGGGGCTTCTGTCTGGGAGGGGAGCAGGAGCTGTGGCGGGATGATGGTTTGGGGTCTGGTGGAGGTGGTGTGGGTGGTGGTGTGGGTGGTGGCGGAGGCGGCGACTCTGCAAACCGAAGGAGACCGCTGCTGGGGTCTACTGTAGGCCCGTTTGCATCGAGATCTACGATACAGATACATGTAGAAATACAGTCTGAGGGAAGCTTTCACACTATAAAAACACCAATTCATATTCTTTGGCATAAACAAAGATGAATGTTTATTTAGTTGCTCGTTCAACAAGTGAAAGTGCAGAACAAGACGTGTGTCCATGTTGGTAAATTAGATAAGATGGAGACTTTAGCAGGAAGGCTAATATAGGTTGTTGCTTGTGTTGTGTAGTAGGCTGCTGCTGGACTCAGTGGGACCGTCTGCTCTGCCTGGAGAACGCAGACGTCACTGATTTATATTTGATTGGCTGTGTCAAATTGAGGACTCCATCTACATAGAGGGATACCTAATGGTATGCAAAACAAGGGTGTGCCATCATGAAACCACCAAATATGGTTTCTGATTTTTTTCTGTTTGCTTAGCTTAACATAAAGACTGGAAAAAGCATGGTTCTGTCTGAAGGTGACAAAAACCTGGCAGATGATTGTTTTCACACTTTTTGAAAGGATTAAAAGAGACCGTTTGTAACTTCTTACACGTATAAATCAATCCGGGTCGGTGTCCCATGCGCGCTCGCGTGTGACTACGCTGTTTAGACTCAGACTCCAACACAAACTACACGGAAGCACCAAAACTGCAAAGTTATATCTAGTGAAGCCCGTCTTGCAAAACAGTGTTGGCCGCGGTCGGAGGACACGGGGGAGACCGTAGCTTTGGTCTCCAGGGCCAGAGTCTCTGCTCCTCTGCCTTCTTGCCTTCACTCACAGCTCGCTCCACCTCACGTTCATGCGCACACACTACACACTGCAGTAGACTTCGTAGCTCTGAGAATATCTAGTGAATGTACAGTGGATGTTTGTGCAGAAATAAATGCTACAGCTCCTCCAGACCAACAGAGGTTTCCTGTGTCTTGTGAAGTGACGGGGGCTCCGCAGTGAGAAACGTTATCGTCGCCCACCGGGTGCCGGTGTCTCCCCTGTTCCCTTCGGCCGCGGTCGGGAGGCTGAAGCAGGAAAAGCCAACACTAGGATCAGCAGTGATTCATGGAGAGACCTTCGTCTGGTCAGCTAACATTACTGCCAAGCAGCTGAAATATAGAGTGATATTGTGGTTTTAGTTGCCGTGTGTCGCCTCACTGTGTTGAGCGATGCTCGTTCATGTCTATGTAGAGCGAGCACAAGCGCTAACCCGAAGCTGACTTTTGTTGACTTAACGGCCACAGGTGTCGCTGTTAACAAGCATTTGTGATTCTTACAAA